>NW_027507785.1:317681786-317961741 GCF_037356315.1 Lithobates pipiens
GGGAGTCCCCGCTCTACCTCTGCTTTCACTGAAACCGGCCCACTGGTCATTATATACTCTCTTTTTCTAGTTGAGCTGCAGAAATGGGTCCATTTTGGTTGCAGATCTATTGGCCCCAGTGGATGCTTGTGGCTTCATTTGGGGCAGTCCCAGGTGGTCGGTGGCAGATGGAAGGTGACAAAACTGTGTACATTTGATTATAATAATTTTTAGTTGGTTGCACATTGTATATAGTGAGTATGCCATTTTCTCTAATGAAATTTTATTCAATAAGTAATGTTCAATTGTGTTTTAGATACATCGATACCCATCACAACCCTGAAGAAGGAATTCAGCTGAAACGCATTGGTCAGTCAAATGCTTGGGGATCAATAAAAAGGTGGCGACACCATTGCTCCTCATGTGACCCCCCAAGGGGCAGAGCTACGTGCTGACGCCATCGCGCCCCACGTTACCCCAGAAGTGCGGGCGATTTGTTTCATGTTTGCTGGTGTTCTGTGAAATTCTCCAACCCATCAAAAACTCCAACTACTTAACTTCCAGGTTTCTTTAAACCAGCAGTAATTGGAGTTTTTGACGAATTGGTGTTTGGACACAACACCGGCAACCGAATAGAGTGCAGTGCAGGGTATTATGAACGGAGATTATTACTCCGCTCCGATACAAGCCAACAAAATGGCAGACCTCCAAGGCGACAACTTTGTCCTCGTTAGCCGCTGTGCTGTCGAAACAGCTCAATCCTACTATACCGGACTCTATTCGGTTGTCGGTGTTGTGTCCAAACACCAATTTGGCAAAATCTCCAATTACTAAGGGTTTAAATAAACCGGAAGTGACATGGTTGGAGTTTTTGATGGGTTGGAGAAATAAACAGAACACCGGCAAGCGATTTTATCCTATACGCGAGAAAACCTTTTATTCATTGTAAGTAGCCTTTTGGCTTTCCTTTCAATAAAATTTACTTAAATAGTATTACACTACTGGGGCTTTTTTTATGGTTCATCTTCTGTTCTTGGATGACTTGGATTTCCTGCTGCAAGGGGGGATTATGTTGGAAGACTCACCACCAGATTGCCCCAGTGGTTTGGTTTCTGTTATACCGCGTACACACGACCGGACTTTTTGGCAGCAAAGGTCCGACGGAACGAGTCCGTCGAACAATTCGATCTTGTGTGGGCTCCATTAGACCTTTGCTTGCCAAAAATCCGGCGGACTTCAGAAATAGAACACGTTTTAAATCCGAGAAATCCGTTCGTGTGTATGCTAGTCCGATGGACAAAAACAGACCCTAGGGCAGCTATTGGCTACTGGCTATGAACTTCCTTATTCTAGTCCGGTCGTACGTCATCACGTTCGAATCCGTCGGACTTTGGTGTGATTGTGTGTGGCCAAGTCCGTTCATTCGGAAAGTCCGTCGGAACTCCGTCGGAAAGACCGTCGGACCTAGTCCCTCGAAAAGTCTGGTCGTGTGTACGCAGCATTACCCTGCAGAGGTTATTCCGCCTGCTTGTCTGACTATCCAAGCGATAGGTGGTCCCCGAGAGTCCCTGATCACTGCATGTGGGGTGCCACAGAAGGCTCTGCATCACATTTTTTGGTGGTGGAAGTGTTTGTTTTTTGCACGTTATGATGTTTTTTATGCATTAAGTGTGCATATCACATTAAGATCGATTTTCTAATAATTTTTAAGATTAGCGCGGTTTTTATTTACCGTATTTATCGGCGTATAACATGCACCCCAAGTTCAGGAGGGAATTTTAAGGGGAAAAAAAACTTACATTAAAATGCCCATCATTGTAGCCTAGCCCAGTGTCCATCTGCAGCCTTGCCCAGTGACTTTGCAGCCTTGCCAGTCTCTTTGCAGCAATTCTCCGTTTTAAATTTGGCGCCCATGGAGAGGAGCGAGCGGAGCCAGGAAACAGAAAGCCGAGCGTACTTCGGCTTTACCTAGCTCCTCTCGCAGTCCCGCCCACCTCCACTGATTGCGAGAGGAGCGAGAGCGCCGCTGACATACAGAAAGCCGAGCGTACTTCGGCTAGACTCAGCTCTGCTCACAGTCAGGGGCGGGACTGCGAGAGAAGCCGAGACTAGCCAAAGAAAATTTGGCTGTCTGTATGTCAGCGGCGCTCGCTCCTCTCGCAATCAGTGGAGGTGGGCGGGACTGCGAGAGGAGCCGAGTAAAGCCGAGTGTACTTCGGCTTTGTGCATCTCAGCTCCGCTCGCTCGTTTCCTTACAATCAGCGGGTGATATGCGGGGATCGGCGTATAACACGCACCCATGATTTTCCCCTGATTTTAGGGGAAAAAAGTGCGTGTTATACGCCAATAAAAACGGTATTTATAAATGCTTGAAAATTATTCTGACAATTGTTACATTTGGACATGCTCTTATAAGTTCGCCAGCTATGGACTGTCATGTGGGCATCGTGTACATTTGTAACTTGCCAGCAAATATGTAATTTTTTGTGCTTTTTATACATACAACAATAAGAGGTTATATGTTTTTATTATATTCCTGTTGATTATTGTTCACTTTTCCGGGCAATACGTCACATGAAGTCATGGACTTCCAGTGGTGACAGCTGAATGATGGGTGTAGCTACAGTCATCATCCAGAAATATTTTTTTTTCCCACCGGCAATTCTGTGCACGGCAAGAACAATCATAGCGGCAGTTATGCCACTTGATCGTTCTTCAAGCGAGACCGGTGCTTCTCCGGTCTCGCCCGTGCGATCAGCGAGCCGGGGAATGACCCAGACGCTGCCAGAAGTTCTCCATAGAGATCTAGTGATGGTCCCCAGTCATCTTCATGATCCTCGGAGGCCTGGGCGCGACATTATGACATCACGTCCGGGCCAGCGGATGTAAATAATAAAGGGGACTTGACTGGAAAGGCAGAGACAGTTTATTTTTATTTTTTTTATCTTGGTCTTGCCAGCCTGGAGGAGAGATATGGGGGTCTTATAGACCCCACATTATTATTATACCGGTTTTATATAGCGCCCACAGTTTGTGCAGTGCTTTACAACATGAGGGCAGACAGTACAATTACATTACAATTTGGTACAAGAGGAATCAGAGGACCCTGCTCGTTAAAGCTTACAAACTAAAAAATCACTCTCCATAAAGAGGACCTGTCACGCACTATACCTATTACAAGGGATGTTTATATTCCTTGTAATAGGAATAATAGCGATCAAAAAAAAAATAGACGATTGGATAATAGAGATGGACGAGATGCGTTTGCTGGAGCAAAGATTATTGAGGGTCGAAGGGACAGGTAATGACAGCATGGCAAAAGTGGGAAGAATATAAAATAACATCATCATTATTATTGGTAATTTAAAAAGATAACGCTAATAAAGACAGAAGAGAGAGATATAAAGGAGAGGGGACGGGGGTAAAATTGGGGGGTGCTTTTTTTTTTTTTTTTGTAGGATGTGTGAAAGGGAGCGGGACGTATGAGTGAGTGAGGGATAGAGAATTAAATAGGGTTACAGACTTAACAAAAGAACAATAAATGGAATTGAGATAATAATGGTAATGGATTTGTAATTGATAGCTAAGTAAAAATAGAATGTAATCTGATAGTATTGTGAAGTAGAGAATGAATTTGTAAATGTTGCATGAGAAAAACTAAAAAAATGTTTTGTTAAATAAAGATTAAAAAAAAAAAAAATTGAAAAGAGAAAGTTTAAAAAAATAAATAAATAAAAAAAATAAATGTAAAAGCGTCTCCATCCTCGCCTGCTCGCGCACAGAAGCAACCGCATACGCAAGTCGCACCCACGTATGTAAACGGCATTGAAATCACACATTTTGAGAGCGAGAGCAACAATTCTAGCCCAAGACCTCCTCTAACTCTAAACAGGTAATTTGTAAAAAAAATAAATAAAAATTAAGCGTCGCCTATGGAGATTTTTAAGTACTAAAGTTTGGCGCCATTCCACAAGTGTGTGCAATTTTAAAGCGGGACATGTTAGGTATCCATTTAGTCAGCGTAAGATCTTTCACATTACCGCGCAAATACCGTGTGACATAAAAAGTTGCAACAACCACCATTTTATTTCCTAGGGTCTCTGCTAAAAAAACAAAAACATATATAATGTTTGGGGGTCCTGAATTTTACAGAAAAAAAAGTTTTAAATGTAAGAGCAAAGAATTGGCCCCGTAGGAAGTGGTTTAAGTCCCATGGGAACCTACATTTTGGATGCATACCCCGAAGTCATGGGAATTTCTCCAAGCTGTCATTGAGGACTGGACATTATGCTAAGGATTAGAAAGCAGGTGAAAGTCAACAATGCCTCCTCTAAAGTGAAAAAAAGGGCATTTTTGATCAATCATATTATATATATATTGTGCAACTGGTTAAAACAAACCAGTACTTTGCTTTTACTGAGCAGATTACAGGTTTGCTTCAACTCAATCCACAATCTATAATATTTACTAATCTTCTCTTATTTTTATACGGTGCAGTTTGTTTCTGTCCGAGTCGCTGTCGTTCGTGCTGTCTGCAGTGACATCTAGTGGTGAGATCAGAATTAGCCCACTTACAAACATGGCTTATTTCAAGCACAGGTGTACCCTTTGTGATAAAAATACGGTTCTGTCACTTTTCATACCTGGTTGATCCAATGCCAGCAGCCTGCGCATTATTCCTATTCAGCATGTGTCTTCAGTAAGAGTCTGGAAACATGCAGATAAGAGGAGGAGCAGAGGACGGGGAGGAGAGGTATGGAAGAATACACACCTTTAGATGTACATGTTCTCTGCTTATCCATGCCAGCCAATCTGGAACTAGCCAGGGGACCATACACATTTAAATAGGGACATCTCTGATATAAATCCACATGAAGAGACATTTTTGCCCGCAAATTCCTCAGAAAACGTAAAGGAGTATTGTGGAGGTATCACCTTGTTGACCCCAGTACGGTTTTTAAAGAGCAGCAAGAACAAAAAAAAAAAAAAAAAAGGTAAAAAGGAGTAAACTTTTTTTGGCCTGAAAGCGTTAAAGAAAAATGAACTTCATTGTTTTCTTGATTATTACGTTTTGCAGAAAGAGTTAAAATCCCCTGTACTAGCCGCACTGCTGCTCTCACACTCTCAATACCAAGATAAACACCCCCCCGGCACATCGCTCCAATCAACAGCTCAAAGGTGTGCGAGTTCCACTGATCCACTAGATCGCTGTACAAGGAGTGCATCACAGCGCTGGAGACCTGGGCTGCTACGTTGTGTATGTGGAACAGGTGGGAAGAGCCCATCCATTCTGGCCCCTGCAAAAGTATTTTCTCAAAAAATATTCTTCACTCATTTGGAGAGGACACATTGTCCAACTGAGGAAATGTAGGGCACTGAACGGCGTCAGTAGGGGAGAAAACGATGGCGGGAGGGCAGAGGAGTACATGGTCCAACTCTGAGGAAAGGTAGGGCACTGGACGGCATCGGCAGGGCAGAGGGCAGCGTCGGCAGGGCAGAGGGCGGCGTCGGCAGGGAAGAGGGCGGCGTCGGCAGGGAAGAGGGCGGCGTCGGCAGGGAAGAGGGCGGCGTCGTCAGGGAAGAGGGCGGCGTCGTCAGCGAAGAGGGCGGCAGGGCAGAGGGCGGCAGGGCAGAGGGCGGCAGGGCAGAGGGCGGCAGGGCAGAGGGCGGCAGGGCAGAGGGCGGCAGGGCAGAGGGCGGCAGGGCAGAGGGCGGCAGGGCAGAGGGCGGCGTCTGTAGTTTTTTGTTTTTATTATGGTTTACAATTTTTTATAGTTTTTTTTTTTTTTTTTAGCAGCCCTGTTGGGTTTTTTTTTGTGAACTATCAGGGGTCTAAACAAACCCCTGATGTCTCACTTTTGAGACAGAGAAAGGAGATTGAGGACACAGTCCTCAATTTCTATCGCTGTAGACTCAGCTGTGCAGAATGAATGGACAGGGGAATAGCTCTGTAAGGAGCTGCCTGTTCATTCATAAACTGAACCAAACATAGCTTACTATGCTTCAGTTATGAAGACAGAGACCGATCTGTACAGATCATTAACTGTATTCATTTAGAAATGAACCTCCATCCAGAAACATCCTGCACAACAGCTGGCAAGAGCCAGAGAGGAAAGTAAGGGCAGCGGTCAATGCTGCGGGTGGGGGTGATCTGACCAGAGGAGCACACAAGGGGGCCCAAGCAACAAAAGGAAAGGGAACCTGGACAGAAGGGGTGCCATTTATTGAAACCAATCCTCTTTCCACTTGCAGCAGCTGAATATCAGCGGCAGGGAGAGGAGGAGAATCCAGCTTTCAACTGCTGCAAGAGGGAAAGGGGATCGGTTCCAGTAAAGGCTGCCCACACTCCTGTCTAGCAGCAGGGGGTCAGCAAGGATGAGACGGCTTACCGACCCCAAGTAAAAAACCCAACGTGATAGGGAGGCTGCATGGGCCCCCTGGAGCATGGGTCACCATTGTGGCCACGAAAGTTCCGCACATAAGAATAACCACCAACCCATGTGATTGATAGGTCACATGGGAAATGGATTTTGATCAATAGTTAAAGAGGAGCTGCAGTCTGCTCACATAATCTGTAATAAAAAACATCTTTGCCATTCTGAAGCTTCCCTCCAACCACTTTGCATATGATTTTATATATACTGTGATTCTGTACTTGCCAGATATGCTGCAGAAATCTCCCTCCACTGAGTCTGGCTGCAGCCATTTTAACTGTGGGCAGCTGAAGCTGCTGCCTGTTCACTTCCTGGATTTACAGAGGCAGACCTCCAGCTCTGCAGCTCTCATTGGCCCTCTTATGTCTCATCACCCCTTCCTTCCTGGCAAACTCTCACAAGAGAGAGAGAGCCGTGCATGATGTCATAAGCCTAGGTTAATGACCAGACAAGAAACAGGAAGTGGGCTGTATAAGGGATTTACTGGCAGAAAAAAAAAAGTTTTACTATCTAAAGTTAAAACAACAACAAGGGCAGCAGATTTAGTAGATAGAAAGATGAAAAAATGACTGACATTCCGCTTTAAGATAATATTGTTCTTTATGATCACAAGTTGTCAATTTTATTTCCGTTTCCACCATGCAATCTCATAATCCGATCGCAAAACGATCGTATTAATGAACAAAGCACATCGATCAGCTCCGCTGAGATAAAACGATCGAAAGTACGATATAGAAATCATACTTTTTTGTTGTAATATATAAAACATATGCCTGTTGTAATGTTATTGCAGTTCGCCGGCGTCTGGACTCCTGCAGAGAGAAGAAGCTCAAGGAAAAGGAGACAACCGAGAACTGAAGGTCACAAGTTTCTCTAAAGGAATACAAAGTGAGCTTTTGTATCTATTAAGATTCCTAAAACATATACGGCTATCCGGCCCTAGCATGGAGCCACAGCCAGCATTGTCAGACCTCATTTACATGTCACAGGAACACAACAAACAATCACAGCAGCACAACTCGTATATTTGCTATTCTCTAAACCCCAATATCACAAGGGCCACCAAATGTATGGAGGGTCCTTCCATTCCGAATACCTGGGAAGATATCAATGAATCAATCATATACTAGTTATTTACCCATCTGGTCCACTATAACCTTTTTCAGTTAAAGGAGTTGTAAAGTCTCAAGGTTTTCCACCCTCTTGCATGCTATGCATTAAAGGGGTTGTATGGGTTCGTTTTTTTTTTGTTTTTTTTTTAGTTCAGCCCCGGAGGATTTTACCACCTTCCTTACCAGAGCACTTTTTGCAATTTGGCACTGCATCGCTTTAACTGACAATTGCGCGGTCGTGCGATGTTGCACCCAAAAAAAATGTATGTCCTTTTTTTCCCCCCACAAAAAGAGCTTTATTTTGGTGGTATTTGATCACCTCTGCGGTTTTTATTTTTTGCGCTATAAACAAAAAAAGAGCGACAATTTAAAAAAAACAAACAAAAAAAAAACAATATTTTTTACTTTTTGCTATAATATCCCATTTAAAAAAAAAAAAACACACAAATGTTTTCCTCAATTTAGGCCGATACGTATTCTTCTACATATTTTTGATTAAAAAAAATTAAATAAAAAAATCGCAATTAGCGATTATTGATTGGTTTTAAAGCGGAGGTCCACCCTAAAATGGACCTCCGCTCATCGGAATCCCCCCCCCCCCCCTCCGGCGCCACAATCGGCACCTTTCAGGGGGGAGGGGGGTGCAGTTACCTGGATAATCCAGGTAACTGCACCCACTTCCGGGCTAGCTCTCTGCGGAACGGGGCGTACGTTCCGCAAGCGCCCGCCCCCTTCAGCAAGTGCCCCGCTGCCTGCTGGGAAACACACAGCTCCCAGAGGCAGCAGGGACCGTCCGGATTGCGCCGCGCGGCTCGCGCATGCGCAGTAGGGAACCGGGAAATGAAGCAGAAAGGCTCCATTTCCTGATTCCCATACCCAAGATGGCGGCGGGACCCGGCAGCCGAGCGAGCGATCGGCTTCGGGTGCCGACATCGCGGGCGCGCTGGACAGGTAAGTGTCACTATTTAAAAGTCAGCAGCTGCAGTATTTGTAGCTGCTGGCTTTTAAAAAAAAAAAAAAAAAAAACGCGGAGTCCCGGTGGACTCCCGCTTTAAGTTATAGCATCTACAAAATAGGGGATAGATTTATGGCATTTTTTATTTTTTTTACTAGTAATGGCGACGATCTGCGATTTTTTTCGTGACTGCGACATTATGGCAGACACGTCGGACACTTTTGGCACATTTTTGGCACCATTCACATTTACACAGCGATCGGTGCTATAAAATTGCACTGATTACTGTGTAAATGTGACTGGCAGGGAAGGGGTTAACACCAGGGGGCACTGCAGGGGTTAAAATGATATCTATGGGAGTGATTCTAACTGTGGGGGGAGGGGACTCACAAGGGGAGGAGACCGATCGGTGTCCCTCTATACTGGGAACACACTATCGGTCTCCTCTCCTCTGACAGCACGTGGATCTGTGTGTTTACATACACAGATCCACGGTCCTGCGGTGTTCCCGGGCAATCGCGGGTGCCCGACGGAAATCGCGGCCGCCGGGCACACACACCGGGTCCAGAGCGATGCCGCGGGTGCCCCTAGACGGCCGGGAATCAGAGGACGTCATATGACGCCCACCCAGGATGGGAGATCCCATCTGTGGGCGTCATATGTCTATAGGCTGGGGCTGAAGTGGTTAAATAACAAACCTGTCATATACTTACCTTCGTTTTACACAGAGTGGCCCCGATCCTCGTCTTCTGGGGTCCCTCGGCGGCTGTCTCGGCTTCTCCCTGCAAGAGCTAACCTCCCTCTGGGAAGCGCTCTCCCAAGGGGGTTAGCTTGTGGGTGTATCACTTGGCCCCGACACCCCGCGTCATTGATTTTATTGACAGCAGCGGGAGCCAATGGCTGCCCTGCTATCAATCTTCCAATGAAGAGCCCACAGGAGCTGGGGGAAAAAGCAACGCAGGACCGCACCCATGGAGATCCGGGGCTCAGGTAAGTAAAACGGGGGGCCGGAGAGTGCAAGGTGTTTTTTCACCTTAAACCACTTCCCGACCGGCGCACGCCGATGTACTTCGGCAGAATGGCAGGGACAGGCAAATGGGCGTACAGGTATGTCCCTTTAAATTTGGTGCCGTGCCATCGCGTGCGCGCTGGCTCGGGACCTCTGAGTCCAATCGCGGGATACTCGAGATAGTCTCACAGGGAGGAAGAACGGGGAGGTGGTAAAGTAAACAAGCACCTCCCTGTTCTGCCTAGCAACAGTGACACTGATCTCTGCTCCCTGTGATTGGAGCAGAGATCAGTGATGTGTAAAACACAGCCACGCCCCCCCCCCCCCCACAGTTAGCAACACGCCCCTAGGACACACTTAAAAGAGGAAGTAAACCCTGATGGGTTTATTTCTTCTTTGTGTCCCTGCAAAAATAAAGCATAATGGCCTACTATGCATTGTATAGTAGCCCATTATGTGTCACTTACCTGACACAGGAGCCAGCGATGTCACCACTGTTCCCTGTAGCACGGAGTTGCCATCTTCTTCCGGGTATCGCTACTCTGGCCACTCACAGTGTCGGAGCAGCGATGACGTCACTCCCGCACATGTGCATGGGAGCCGCCACTAACGGCATATCGCCGTTAGCAGCAGCATGCTTAGTGCGCCTGTGTGCCGCTGTCTATGGCGCATGCGCCGTAGACAGCGGTGCCTGTCTTTCGGCAAATATCTCTAGTTTAGGAGATATTTCTTGGACCTACAGGTAAGCCTTAATCTAGGCTTACATGTAGGTCAAAGTGGTTTGTAAGGGTTTACAACCACTTTAACCCCTACACTGCCAGTGTCATTTACACAGGAATCAGTGCATTTGTATAGCACCGATTGCTGTATAAATGACAACGGTCCCAAAAATGTGTCAGAAATGTCCGATATGTCCGCCATGATGTCGCAGTCACAATAAAAATCGCTGATCACCGCCATTGCTAGTGAAAAAAAAAATTATTGATAAAAATGCCATAAAATGATCCCCTATTTCGTAGACGCTATAACTTTTGCGCAAACCAATTAATCTGTTATTGTGATTTTTTTTTTACCAAAAATATGTAGAAGAATACCTATCGACCTAAACTGAGGAAAAAATTTTTTTTTAGACATTTTTGGGGGATATTATAGCAAAAAGTAAAAAATAATGCGTTTTTTTCCAAAATTGTCGCTCTTTTTTTGTTTATAGTGCAAAGAATAAAAAATGCAGAGGTGATCAAATAACACCAAAAGAAAGCTCCATTTGTGGGGGAAAAAGGGGCGTCAATTTTGTTTGGGAGCCACGTCGCACACCATGCAATTATCAGTTAAAGAGACGCAGTGCCAAATCGCAAAAAGGGGTCCGGGGCTTATGTGGTTAACGCAGCTCCTGAACTCTCCTCTATGTTAATCTTATCTGCACATGTACACGGGGCCGTTTATAGTCATTTCTAGGCAGTTGAGTTCAGAAGCCTTTTTTGGAAAGCAAAAACGGATGTTCAGAGGCATTTGAAACGCCAAACGCCTGTAACTGCATGTAAACGCAGTAACTCATGTTTAGCCACGTTCCGTTTACAGGCGTTTATTAATGAGATACATTTTTGACAAAAAAAAAAAACACACACTTCTAAGTGCGGCAAAACAGACGTTTTTAAATGACAGTTCCTATCTGTTAAATCGTTCAGAAGAGGTTTTAAAACATCCCGTGTACATTAAGCTGAATACTAACATGACATACTTAAAGTGGAGTTCCACCCAAAAGTGGAACTTACACTTTTAAGTACTCCTCACCCCCTTATATGCCACATTTGGCATGTCTTTTTTGGGGGGGGAGTGGGAACCTACTTTACAGAGGGACTTCCTGTCCCACTTCCACGTCCTGTCTTCAGGCCACATAGCCGACTCCTCCTCTTCCACTAAGCGGCCCCTCCCTCTAGGTGTTCTTACGGGACACGTCACAGGTCCCAGAAGATTGCCTGTCCACTGCGAGGGCACATCGAAAGTCGCGCATGCGCAGTGCACGCCTGGCTGTTAAACCACAAGCTGTCACAACCGGGTGCCCACAGTTCCAATGACGGCGGAGAGGAGCAAGGCTTCGGGCGGCCACATCGCTGGACCGCGGGAGAGGCTGTTTTTTTACAAGTTAGCAGCTACACTTCATAGTTTCTGACTTTTAATAAACTGAAAAAAGCCTGAAACTCCGCTTTAAGAAGGGTTATTAAAAAAAATATATATATATATATATATAAAAACTCAAAATGCACCAAATAAACAGGGCAATTATTTTATAAAGATGCCGAGTGTCATTTTGTGTCTGTTCTTTACTTTAGTAGTTATCAATTTGGAACCACTGATTAATATTAGGATAGGATATTCCTATCTATAAAATGTGTCCTTTAATCTGTACCTCAAGGAGCCCAGGCCAGGTTTTTATATGCAAATTTTGGGATTTAATTTTACAGAACCAGTGACTTTTTCACATATTTCTCTGATATAGTTCTGGACCTTGCAGCATTTTTTTATTTTTTTGTGGTGATCTAGAAGACCCATATAGTTGTCATAATACAAGGCTTCTATAATCAAACTTAAAATGGGAGAATACTTGTTGAATAATATTACAATTCTATTGATATGCACAGGTAAAACAACTTCCATATACAGCATGTATTTCAGTATTTGCAGAAGCAAACTTCACTATAAAAATAATCATCCCTTACCATCGCTGTCTTCCTCTTCGTCTATAAACGCTGCCATCCCACTACTTGTGCTCTCTTTGTATGGAGGGGGCAGCTTCATTGGTGGTGGCGGAGGGCCTGCGGGCACAAGAGGCACAGGAGACGCACTCTGTACAGGGGAAGAAAAAAAAAAAAAAAGTAGAGATTTTTTTTTATAGGAAATCTAACAGGTCTTGAACGAAAAAAATAAAAATAAAATCATAATTTTATATACAGATACGTAAAGACACAACTATTACACAGAACAATCAGCATCTACGCTCAAATAATTACCAAATACATCATATTACAGGATGAGCCACCTAAAGATTTCATTATTTGCGATGTGTGTGTATAAAAATATTATTTATATAATATATATATATATATATATATATATATATATATATATATAATATTTTTATACCTCAATCAATCGATTATAAACCACTAATTCTCCTCACAGAAACTGATGGCTTACTAGAGAGTTGGTTGGGGTTCCACAGAAGCTGAAAACTGCATAGAGAGATACATACAGATATGCTTTTGAACGTGTGTGTGTGTTATATTTATATTAATTACACACACATATAATGGGGCGGCAAACAAAAACCGCCCGTACCCCACCAGCCCCGCACTTACCCCCTGCGGGAAGCGGGACAGAGGCCAGGAGAGCCAAGCCAAAGTGTCAGGCTGACGTGGGAGGAAGGCGAATGGAAGCCTGCGTTTCTCCTTTCGCCCAAATCAGGTCTCAAGACCTGCTTCCTGTGGGCCTAATGAGCGGGAAGGGCGTCGGAAATCGAATCACGAGAGATGACCCCAGTTGGAGCAGTTGCAATTCATGGGCAAACACTGTCCCCCAGAGGCCAATTATGGCAGGACGGTCAGAGATATTTAGCCTGGGGGATGAGACGCCCCAGAGACACCGATTCGTCCACAGGCAAAGGGGGGTGGGCAATGGGATGTGGTGTGGCTGAGGTGTGTTTATCAAAAAGGGAATCATTGAAGAGAGCGGTCTCTTTTTCCACCATGAGGACAGCCACGAGGATCTGCTAAGTATATCGCTTGTATTGTATTCTGATTGTATGCTATGTACTCTTGTAATTTCTAACAATACCTTATGTAAGCTTTCTTATTTCCTTGGGAAATAAATGAGATTTGATTGATCTTAGACCTTGTGTTTGGTCTCATAGCTAACTTTGTAGTATTGTGATATTAACGATGGCATGTGCTCAGAGTGGTAATAGACTAATTAATCTATAGGGACTAGACAAATTAATACATAGCTGATAATAATAATAGTTCGTATTTATCAGTTACTTCACTATATTAATTCGCTATTGTCACACAAGTGGGTGGGTGGGCCATTTTTTGAAGCCAATTAGAGCCTCTAATCACATGCTTTGAAAAAAAAAAAGAAAAACCCCCATTGGGATCCAAATGCGTCTGGCGCCCTGCATGTAAATTAGGGGGCCAGGTGCATGGCAGCAGATGTTTATTCAAGAATGTCTGGGCACATTTTTCCATTCATCCTTCAACAATCTGAAGTTTGCCAGTACTGTATACTGAAAAACAGGCCCACACCATGATGTACCTACCTCCAAACCTCACTGTTGGTATGGGGGGTGTTTTTAGGGTGATATGTGGTGCCATTTGACCTCCAAACATGGTGTGTATTATGGCATCCAAAGAGTTCCATTTTGGTCTCATCTGACCAGACTATATTCTCCCATTATTTCACAGACTTGTCTAAATGTTGTGCAGCAAACTTTAACCGAGCTTCAACATGCTTTTCTTTCAGCAATGGAGTCTTGTATGGTGAGCGGTCATACAGGCCATGGCAGTTGTGTGCATTCCTTATTGTTTTCTTTACAACAATTGTACCTGCTAATTCCAGGTCTTTCTGAAGCTCTCACTACATGAGCCTTGACTCTTGGACAACTCTTCTGATAAATCTTTTCACATCTCTGTCAGAAATCTTGTGAGGAGCACCTGGTCGTGGCCGGCTTATGTTGAAATTATGTTCTTTCCACTTCCGGATTATGGCCCCAACAGTGCTCACTGGAATTTCCAGCGGTTTAGATATCCTTCTGTAACCAATGCCATCAGTATGTTTTGCAGCAATAAGGTTGTGAAGGTCTTGTGAGAGCTCTTTGCTTTTACCCATCATGAGATGTTTGTGTGACACCTCGGTAATGAGACACCTTTTTATAGGCCATCAGTTGAGACGGAACCAGCCGATATTCATTTACACCGACAAGGGGCAGGATTGCTTTCTAATTACTGATAGATTTCAGATGGTGTCTTGGCTTTTCATGCCTTTTTGCACCTCCCTTTCTTCATGTGTTCAATACCTTTTCCCTGTGTCTTTCCATTTTATTACACAGAACTTCATTTCAGACCTTATTTGTTTTAGTGTCTTTGTATGTATGGATTGTATGGGTTGTTACCAACATGCGGTGAACATTTCATGTCAATAGCACCTTTAGAAATATATTTAGCTAGAAAAATGGTGACGTGTTCAATACTTATTTTACCCGCTGTATATATAAATATTGTTAAAAATAATCTATCTAGATAGATAGAATTCAAAAGCCCTGTGCAAGACAGAGCACACAATGTTAGGAAGGTTGAAATCCTCTTATGGTTAGTAGATTGGAGTCTCTGCTTCCTTCAATGCTACTACAAAGCAAAGGAAGTCTCAGTTCTCTTGCTGTCTTGTCTCTATGCAAATAAAACAAAGAACCAAGCAAGGAGAGCGTAGTGTTACCATTTGTTAAACATGTGCAATTCGTTTAGTTCCTAATTAGTTTTTTAACGAAATTTTGACAAATTCATTAACTCCGAATTTTTGAATTTTCTAATTTCCGAAATTTGAAAATCTGAAAAAAAAAGAAAGAAAATCAGTAAAATTCAAAACAACAACTATTAAATTATAGGTATTGGAATTTCCTTTCAAATTTGGCCATTTGTGAAGGTGACGCCTATGAATTTATGCGAAGTTACGAATAATCTAAAATAACTAATGCTAACTAAATGCTATCTAAACGAATGGAATGTAACTATCTAATAATAATAATAATAAATAAAATAAAACCTTTTTTTATTATCATTTATTATTAATTTGTTTCCGTTCCATTAGTTTAGAGCAGTCGTTATTTTGGATAATTTGTAATTTCAGATACATTTTTATTTGTTACGTTCACAAACAGCCAAATTAGAAAGGAAGTTCCAATATCTATAATTTAATTAGTTATTTAGAATTTTACTGATTTTCTTTTTTTTTCGTATTTCCAAATTTTTTCGTATTTCCGAATTTGGAAACTCGGAAAGCCTAAACTCGCAAAGCCTAAACTCGGAAAGCCTAAACCCGGAAAGCCTAAACCCGGAAAGCCTAAACCCGGAAAGCCTAAACCCGGAAAGCCTAAACCCGGAAAGCCTAAACTCGGAAAGCCTAAACTCGGAAAGCCTAAACTCGGAAAGCCTAAACTCGGAATTTTGAAGATTCAGAAATTCGGAAATCCGGAAATTTGAAAATCCGAATTTTTGGATTTCTGAAAAAAAACAAAACAAAAAAAAAAACGAATGAAGCGAAGAACAAATTTTTTGTCAGTGCACATGCCTACCATTTATCATATACAAGTAAAATGCAGTGGTTGAGATTTTACCATTTCAGTCCCAAAGAGATATTAAACAAAAGACACAGTGGGGGCGGCACAGTGGTGTAGTGGCACTAGGGTTGTCGGTTTAAATCCCAACCATGGCCCTACCTGCCAGGAGTTTGCATGTTCTCCCTTTCCTCCAGGTACTCCAGTTTCCTCCCACACACCAAAGACATGCTGGTCGGTTATTTGGCTCCTGTCTAAATTGTGTATGTGTATGTATGAATGTGAGTTAGGGCCCATAGATTGTAAGCTCCTGTAAGTGAATGTACAATATATATGTAATGCACTGCATAAATTGACAGCGCTATATAAGTACCTGTAATAAATAAATAAAAGACAACCGAGTCCCTTTGAATAGAAACATCAAATACATTTTTTTTCCCTCAAGGTTGTTAATGCCCAGCTACCATAGAAGAAAAAAATAAAAATAAGAAAAGAAAAAAAAACACAGCCGAGAAAGAAAATATATTAGCGTTTACCTTGTACAGCTGCAGGCATCGAGCGCAGTAAAACCGCTGCGTATCTGACAGATTGAACATTGTGTGTTTTATCAACAAGCAGTAGAATATACACACGTATTGCCGGGATCACATTGCAGACGACATCACTTAGCTATTAGTAGTTATATTTGGAATACAAATAATGGATCTGATTTAATTATGCACTCCACTTTCTAACTGCTAATAGCAAAATGCACTTAAGGGGGGGGAAAAAAAGCACAAATGTTCATACAAAAAAGCTATCGAGACATTTGTGTCTGGATGAAAACTTCTCTGAACACCGGAACTGGGAGTTTAGTGCAGTGATAAAAAGGGAGGTGAACTAAAAAAATACGTGATAAAATGTCCATTAGTAAAATAAAGAGATACACAGAATGATCATCAATATATTTAAGGGCTCTCTACACTTCCCTATTATGTTCTCTATCACCAAGTAAAAAAAAAAAAAAAAAGTTTTTTTTTTTTTGCATTATTAACATTTACCAGGAGTAAACTTTTGAGGTAAACTTTACATTTAGACATTCTTATTGTACCCGATTTGTATTATTGTGTGATATACAGTGGCAGCTGGTGCTCAGTTTTTGGAGGGGTGCAAACAAACTGAAAAATTCTGAAAAAAACCCCATCAATTGCAGCCACTGTACCATCAAACGCAGCCACTGTGCCCATCAATTGCTCCCACCGTGCCCATCAAAAGCAGCCACTGTGCCCATCAATTGCTCCCACTGTGTCATATCAAAAGCTGCCAGTGTGCACCCCCCGCCGGCCCGCCAGCTGCACTTACCTGTCTCGTGGGACAGCTCCTCGATGTCTTCGCTTGTCCTCTCCTCCCATCCCCTGCTATGATTGGACGCCTGGTGCCCAATCACTGTCGTTTCAGCCAATAAGATGAGGGGTAACAGATCCGAGCGGCGAGGCGGTTTAGTGTTAGGAAAGCGAATATTGACGCCTATTGGATTTGGAGCCTATGGCTCTAATAAGGTGCTTCAGACCCCCCCCCCCCCCCACTACTGTAATTCAGGCACCCTGCGCCCGAAAAGGGGCTGGCGCCTGAATAGAGGGTGGCAGCGGCAGCCATAGATAGATTCATGCATTGCAGGAATCTATCTATTGGTGCTAGAGGGGGGTGGCAGGAGAGAGGGGGCGGTGCCTGTGTGCCCTTATGGACGCACCGCCACTGGTTATATATGCAGGCATTAAAGTGCTCCCTCTCGTGGCTATCTACATATCAGGTAGATAGGCATACAGCCTCCTTGATAAATTATAGTGTTTTTTTCCTCCCGATTATAAAAAGTGTTTTTTTTTTTAAATTAACTCCACTTTTGTTCAAAAACAAAGAAACAAAAATAAATAAAAATGATTCCCCTCTGGGTGATCAATGCACACTTGCACAGAGTTTTACCAAACATTTTAGTAGATTCCTATCTGTTTCTGCTCTGAACAATTAGCAGTTTTTTGTGTGCAAAATGAATGTGAATGGGAGTGACTTTTGCATTATTAATCAGCTGATGCACTTGCAGTATCCTAATGAGGAAAGTGACAGGGTCTGCATCCCTGTACAAAACACCTCAAGGTTGCCATATTGCGTTGGAAAATTACACAGAAAATTACAGCACTGCAGATTGAAATGGAAAGGTCGTTTTTAATAACATTCAATGACAATATGGCTTATGTAGCAATTGTCAAGGTGGTGTCTCTCCCTGAGCTTATAAAGTAGTCAGTGAAAGGACAAATAAACTCATCTCTCAGTCCTACTTTTCGCTCCCCCTATCAGCATGCTGTGTACACTGTTGTACGACTGACTGGCTCTGTATGCTGCTTCCCCTTGCCCCAGTTTGAACTCTGCCGTACAAGAGAGAATTCAGATACTTACACTACTTACTTTAAATCTGAACTACAGTCTACAGAATATCCACCTCCATTCCAGTAGTGTGCAATTCGTTTAGTCCCAAGTTTGTTTAACCACTTCAATACCGGGCACTTAAACACCTTCCTGCCCAGACCAATTTTGAGCTTTCAGCGCTGTCGCACTTTGAATGACAATTGCGCGGTCATGCTACACTGTACCCAAATGAAATTTTTATCATTTTTTCCCCACAAATAAAGCTTTCTTTTGGTTTTATTTGATCACCTCTACGGTTTTTATTTTTTGCGCTACAAATAAAAAATTACAGAAAATTTTGAAAAAAAAAGGTTTTTTTTTTGTTTCAGTTTCAAAACTTTGTAAATAAGTACGTTTTCTCCTTCACTGATGGGCACTGATGGGGCTACACTGATGGGCACTGATAAGGCGGCACTGATGGGCACCAATTAAGTGGCACTGATGAGGTGGCATTGATGGACACTGATAGGCGGCACTGATGGGCGACACTGATAGCTGGCACGGATTGGCATGGATGGGCGGCAGAGATGGGCATGGATAGGCAGCACAGATGGGCATGGATAGGCGGCACAGATGGGCATGGATAGGTGGCACAGATGGGCATGGATAGGTGGCACAGATGGGCACGGGTGGGCACTCATAGGCGGCACAGGTGGGCACTCATAGACGGCATTGTATTATGTTATACTGTACTAATGGATGCCAATCAGTGCCAAACAATGCATGCCAATCAGTGATGCCCATTGTGGGCACTGATTGGCATCCATTATGGGCACTGATTGGCATCCATTGTGCTGACTGGCATCCCTGGTGGTCTAGGGAGGATTACCTTTTCCCTGGTGGTCTGGTGGCGTCCCTGGTGGTCCAGTGTGGGCATCCTCGGGGGGGCTGTGCTGATAATCGATCAGCACAGACCCCCCCTGTCAGAGGAGCAGCCAATTGGCTCTCCTCTACTCGCGTCTGACAGACGCGAGTGAGGAAAAGCCGATCACCGGCTCTTCCCATTTACACTGTGATCAGCCGTGATTGGACACGGCTGATCACGTGGTAAAGAGTCTCCGTCAGAGACTCTTTACCGAGATCGTAGTTGCCGGGTGTCAGACTGACACCCCGCAACAACGATCGCCGCGATGCGCGCCCCCGGGGGCGCGCAGCGGCTCATAATCCTGAGGACGTCCGGTCAGGATTATGAAACCACTTTGCCGCCGTCAATTTGTAATAGGGCGGGCGGCAAGTGGTTAACGAATTGAAAAATTCGTTAATTCTGAAATTCTCAATTATTCAAAATTTTAAAAAATTCGAAATTTCATAAATTTGAAAATCCAAATATAAGAATGAAAATCTGAAAATTCAAAAGAATGAAAATCTGAAAATTCAAAAGAATGAAAATCTGAAATAACTAATAATAAATATTAAATTCTAGGTATTGGAATTTCCTTTCAAATTTGGCTGTTGTATATACGAGTATACGAATTTATACAAAGTTACAAATTATCAGAAAAAAAACGAATGCAATATCTAAACGTATGGAACGTAACGAACTAATAAAAATAAATACTAAAACTTTTTATTATTATGATTATTTATTATTAATTTGTTCCATTCCATTTGTTTAGATGCGGCATTCATTATTTCAGATAATTCGGAACTTCAGATAAATTTGTATTGGTTATGCTCGCAAACAGCCAAATTTGAAAGGGAATTCAAATACCTAGAATTTAATAGTTAATTATTTTGAATTATACTGATTTTCTTTCTTTTTTTCAGATTTTCGAATTTCCGAATTCCAAAAATCCGGAAAGTCGAAATTTCGCATTTCCGAAAAAAGCAAAAAAAAAGTGAACAATTTTTTTTGTCAGTGCTCATGTCTACATTCCAACGATCTCACTGTTGGATCCCTTGCTAGGCGCTGACATCTCCCCAGTCACCAAATTTGCGGCCACTTAATTGGCCGACAGGAATGACGGGACTGCTCAGGAAGTTAGTCATACTGGAAGGTTGTGTAGCAGGCAGCTTGCAGAGTGATAGGTGTGTGGTTTAGTGCAGGCAGTGTTCTCCAGAGGGGGACAGGACAAGGGGAAAGCACGCTCTTACCAGTTATGTAGGTTGTAATTACCAGGCTGTTAGATCCTCAGCATCAGGGGAACAGAACGCACAGACCTCATACATTGATTTATATCAGCAAAAATCATGTTCATTATAGAGACTTCTGTGCTAGGGAGAAAAGAATCCATGAGATCTGCGTGTTCTGTCCCATCTCTGTCAGCTCCATCTTTAACCCTTTTGGCTCCTGCACACTAGTTTTGCCCTGTGAAGAGCAATCAACATTTAGCTTGCTCTTTAGAAAACATTAGGCAGGTGGTGATAAAGTGTCCCCCCACCGGCTTTATCTCCCTGAACCCCACACTATAGTACACCACAACTGTGCATTGCAGAGCAGCCCTATTCACTTGAATGGGTTGTGTTGAGTGGTTGGTAGCACCTGCCAAAAAATTCCTACCATGACATAAAACGTCAAGACTACAGCATGTGTACAGCTCCAGCTGCTGCCTATGCAGCTAAAAGGCTAGCAGTTGGGGGTGGTAAATATGTGGCTCAATTGAACAATTTTACAGCCCCCTAACCACTAGTGTGAATGAGCCCTAACATTGCTGGTGTGGTGTCACAATCAATCTCAATAATTCCCTCTCCCCTCTCATGTTACATAAAGGTTGTTTTTTTTCTCTACTAATCTGATAAATATATATATACACCACCAATGTAAGTGCTCATTTACATTTGCAGTAAGGGGGCAAAAAAGTAAGAATTTGGGCCATGGTTTTATTGTCAGCTGAACGACTGGTCAGTGCCTGGACCAGCTCTGTGACATCAGCCGACAGCGGGTTTTGCATGCGTTACATGTGCTCCTTGCTGCAAAGGCCAGTTATAGGTGAGGGCAGTGGCCATATGTTTGTACTGAAATTTGAAAGTACAATACTTGAACTTTCAAATAAAGGTTTTATTTTATTCTTGAAATATAAAAGGTATGGGTATAGAATTTCATTTTATAGTTGGCCCCCCTACTTTTGTCCCTGCCCCTCCATATGCGCCCCCCCCCTAAATACGAAAGCTGGAGACGCCATGGTTTGGCATTAGGCGGACAAGATCACAGTTCAGGTTGTGAATAGCCATCATTTCTCAGCCAATCATATTTATGGCTAAGCATGCTGGGAGAGTCTATTAAAAGGGGAATGAGCCAGGCAATCCGTGTTCTTTTAGCCCCAGGCTGAGGCCTGGGGGGAAGAAAGAACAAAAGGGCGCATCAACCTTGTGAACTATCCTTGGATATAATTTTATTAAAAATAAATTTAAAAAGCTAATCACAAAACGTATGGAAGAAAACTTCCGATACAAATAATCTCCAGATGACAGCAATTGGTCTATGACAACAGACACCAGATGGTAACAGAGGAGATTTCAGGGACCACTGCCGGCTGACGCGTTTCAAAAGAATACCTTTTTCCTCAGAGCCCAGAAGTGAGGCCTGGGGGATGTATGTGAAGCAGCAGCTGAAGTTTAGGCCCAAGCCTGAGGCCTAGCTACGTGTGTAGCGGCTTAGCCCAAGAGGAGCCTGAATATTGCAGAGGTTCAGTTGGATGGTGAACCATGTGTTGCCAGAGGTGAAGGAGAAGCAGTTGCCGCATTGGATGACCACTCCTGTTACCAGAGGCCAGCGAGAACCGTGAGGTCAGAGATAAAGGGGACACCGTTACCAGCAAGGGACAACTAATCCTTTTATCAAGGCCAGGTTTGTGAAGTCTGAAGTACAAGAGCAGCCTTCATCACCAGCCAGGGGTGGTGAACAAGTTGGGAAAGCTTCAGCGTTCAAGTCAGGGACCCAGCGGGTAAGAGTGGGTGACACTTGAAGAGGATTCAGCGGGTTATCCGAGAGCCAAGCCCTGGACCCAGCAGGTAGTGTGGGTGACGCTTCGAGTGTACAGCGGGTTAGCTGTGGAAGAGCTCAGGGGATCCAGCGGGTGGCTGGGATCTGAAGGTCCGGTGAGAAGACTGGGAGCTCAGTGGAAAAGCTACAGCGGGAGGCTGTGAGATGGAGCCCAGGTCCTACACAACAGGGATACTGAGTCTGGTATGTGTACAGATCTACGCTGAAGTCAACCTACAAGTTCAGTTGCCATAGGAGACAGCAGTTCTACAAATACAGTTGCTGCAACCAGCTTAAAGGCCCTCAACCTGTATAGATGTCTGCTTATTTTGTCTCGGAGTCTGCCAATTGCTATTGCATCTGCCTCCTTGAGGGTGTTCAGGCCCTAACCCTCTCTCCCCCATTTCTTGTTAAGAGAAAATAAATCTCTTTTGATCACATTCAAAAAGTGTCTGGCGTCCCATGCTATGCCTAGTAACCCACTCTACAAAGAAGGTTGGCAGCTCTCCCTGACTCTGGAGGTCACCATTAGGCCTGCAGGGCCCTTGCTACAAATGGAATATAAAATATATATATGTATATATATGGAAACTTCACACTGGACCTCATGCAACTTGGATTCTGTGCCTCTCCACTCTACCTCCAGACTCTGGGACCTTGATTTCCAAATGAAATGCAAAATATTCCACAGTCTGTGATGATTTGGGGAGCCATGTCAACTGCTGGTGTTGGTCTACTGTGTTTTATCAAGTCCAAAGTCTAGAGCACTTCATGCTTCCCTCTGCTGACCAGCTTTAAGGAGAAGTGGACCCAATTTTCCAGCAGAACTTGGCACCTGCCCACACTGTCAAAAGTACCAATTCCTGGTTTAATGTTCATGGTAGCACTGTGCTTGATTGGTCAGAAAACTTTGTGACCTAAACCCGATAGAGACTCTGTGGGGTATTGTCAAGAGGAAAATTAGACACCAGGCCCAACAATGCAGAGGAGCTGAAGGCCGCTACCAAAGCAACCTGGGCTTCCATAACACCCCAGCAGTGCCACAGACTAATCTCCTCCATGTCACGCCCCATTGATGCAGTCATTTATGCAATAAGACCCCCGACCAAGTATTGACTGCGTACTATACTGTACATGGACATACTTTTCAGTAAATCAACATTTATGTATTAAAAATCCTTTTTTTTTTTTTTTTTAATTGGTCTTATGTAATGTTCTAATTTTCGGACATACTGAATTTTGGCTTTTCGCTATCTGTAAGCCATAATCATCAAAATTAAAAGAAAGAAATGCTTGAAATATATCACTCTGTGTGTAATGCATGTATACAAAATATATGAGTTTCACCAATTTGAATTGAATTACTGAAATAAATGATCTTTTTGATATTCTAATTTTATGAGATGCACCTGTATATACTGCAATTTTTAATTATTGATTTTATACTAGTAATGGTGGCGATCACTGACTTATAGCGGCAGACAATCCAACACCGACACTTTTGACACTTTGTGGGAACCAGTGACACTATTACCGCGTACACATGACCGGACTTTCCGGCAGACTAGAGCCGCGTACACACGGGCGGACTGTCTGGCCAACTTAGTCTGTCGAAACACATTTCAGCGGACAGTCCGCTCGTGTGTGGGCTTCAGCCGACTTTTTCAGCGTGCAGTCTGGCGGACTAAGTATTTCGGAATTTCCGTAATATTGTCCGTCATACTTTGGTTTCAGCGGACAATCCGCTCGTGAGTAGGCTAGTTGGACGGACTAAGAATGGCGCATGCTCAGAAAGGATTTACACGGCGGAAGGTTGCATTGCTGTGTATTGGACTTCCCATTTCTAGTACCGTCGTACGTGCTGTACACGTCATCGCGCAAACTTTCAACGGACTGTTTGGCTATCCGTGTGTGGTCAAGTCCGTTCATTCGAAAGTATGACGGACTGTCCGTCGGATTGTCTGACGGACTAAGTAGGCCATACAATCCGCCCGTGTGTACGCGGCTTAGGTCTGACAGTCTTCCCGACTGACTTTCGGCGGAGTTCTGACGGACTTTCCGAACGAACAGACTTGTTCTATTTCTAGGCCCGTTTGATTTTTTTTTTTTTTTTTTTTAAATGATCGGACTAGCCCACACACGATCGGATTGTACAATGGACTAATCCCTTCAGACCTAGTCTGTTGGAAAGTCCGGTCGTGTGCACGCGGCATAATACAATGATCAGTGCTAAAAATCTGCTGCTACTGGCTGGGAAGGGGGTTAAACATGTTGGGCAATCAGAGTCTTAAATGTGTGCCTAGCCTGTGTTTTTGTGTACACAGTGTGCTGCTTTCACACTAAGGATTGTGCTGGATTTTATTCCCAAAATCCAGCACATCCCCACTGACAGAATGGAACTCTGCCTTGTTTACATAGGCAGAGCTCCATCCAGTGTGTCTCCTCGCTGATCAGCAGGTGGTGGCGGTGATCTATTGCCCGGCACCCACTGATCAGCTTCTGCAGCGACTAATCATAGCGGAAGTGACGCACCCTCTACCCGGAAATGCAGAATCACGTCTATAACGGAGAACTTCCAGTGGAGCAGATTCCGATCAAAACCACGTACCCGTTCACCCCCCCCCCCCCCCCCCCCCAAAAAAAAGCTCCAAAAGAAGAAAAGGAGGGGGAACATAAAGTGAGAGTTTCCCCTTTAGAGTGAAATTTCCGCATTAAGTTGCTCTGTAAATGAACTATAAGCTCTTGGTAAGATGGTACCTGACACAGGACAAAATCTATAAATACCAACCAGACAAATCCCCATTGTGCTGGAGGGAATGTCAACAGAGGGCCACGATGATACACATCTGGTGGGAGTGCCCAAAAATTAAGGTATATTGGCAGGAAATCCTGGAATATATGGGAAGGGATAACCGGAGGAAAAGATAACCAACAGCCTGCATACGTGTTTATTCCATAATTCAAAAGCTCCAAATAAACAATATAATTAACTCCAATACTGTTGAATGCTGAAAAAGGAGTCCAATTCCAAAGAAGAGGTTAAGTACAGAAAAACCGGATGTAAGGGAATGGTTCGAGCAAAAAGAATATTATAGTAGAATGGAGTACTTCTGGTGTAGAGAAAAAGGGCACTCAGAAAAATACAACAGTTTGGAGAAGATGGAGAACTTACAAAATATCGGAGAAATACTTGGAAAAGATGGAGGAGGGCGACAGGGCCTGAGCAGAACCGGAAACAAGAAAGAGGTCTGAGAACAAACCAAGGGAGGGGAGGGGGAGTAGTTGTTGGGAGGGTGGCTAAATATGGATAGGGAAAGAATAATTTTTGAAAGACAGAAATAGAAGGAAACCTTAGCAACTAAGATATTAATTTTTTTTGTCTTCATATATAAAAAAAAAAAAAAAAAAAAAAAGGAAAAGAAAAAAAAAAGATAAGAAAAAAAAAGAAAAAGAAAAAAATAAAAAAGAAGAAAAAAAAAGAAAAAAAAAGAGAAAAGAAATAGAAACTGAATAATAAAGTACAGGCATTCCCCACTTTTAAGTACACAATGGGGTTTATTTGTATAGAGAGAATACCACAATGATGTGAAACCGAGAAGGAGACAATAAATGAACGTCAACGACAGAGTTTTCTGAATTCGAAAAAAATAAAAAATTCTGTAAACTATCTGACATAAGCACAGTTGAACTTTTCCTAAATGGCAACAGCCTCTCACAAATTGATTTTACCCATCGCCCCTCATCGTCTCTTCAACAATACAGAGGAAATCAAAGTCATTTTTTCAAATTCTGAAAACAAATGCAGATCTGCATAAATAAATATATAAATTGATTAGGCATCTGTTTTTGTTTAATCAAAAGAAAAAAAAAAGAGCGTAAACTGCAAATTTCGTGCTATTTATTTTATGGATTTTCTTTTCAAAATGTGTTTGTATTTTTTGGCCCGACATCTTGAAACAAAAAAGAAGAAAGAAAAGATCTCTCCAAGATTTTCTTTAACTCATGGAAATGATTTCCTTTGGCCCCTGTAAATGGCGAAAGTGCAGCAAGTATACATAACAGCATCCGGTCTTATTTTGTCTTCTCCAGAGGTTCTTGGAGAAAACCCAAATCATTTTGGTGAATCAATTTCATTGCCCACACTACAAAGTGTTCACAGTAATGTATTCACATCAAATTGGTTGTATTGGTTGATTGCAATTTAAGTATTATGTTCAGAAAACAGAATGAATATGAAACAAGGGATTTGCGTTGAATGAAAACAGTAAAAGCAAATAATGACCAACTCATCTGAAATTTGTACTACAAATTAGCTTTGGAAAGAGAAAACACAGCCATGGGCTCAGCTGGACCTGAAAAAGGCACATTTTAGCCCAACATGAATGTTTTCCATGATCTACAATTGGAATAAACTGCTGGATAAAGGAGAACGTTTGTAGGGACCCAATACTAACTTCAGCCAGAACTTCTTTATATGATGGTGTGGGAAAGGACGTCTGTTGGGTTTTTATTGCCAAGGTCTCCTTGGGAAGATTTTCTGGTTCCTTGTGACAAGATTGTCACCAGATAGCAATTTAGATAAATTCTGCAATGGAGACACAGACCGCAGTAAAAAGGATAGAAAGTGGACATGTGCACTGACAAAAAAATTTGTTTGTTTTCGTTTTATTCTTTTTTTGACTTTTCGGAATTTTTTTTTTTTCAAATTTCCAAATTGTCAAATTTCCGAATTTTCGGAATTCGAAAATTCAGAAATGTGAAATTCCGAAAAAAAAAAAAAAAAAAAAGAATGAAAATCAGTCAAATTCTAAATAACAAATAATAACTATTAAATTATAGGTATTGGAATTTCCCTTCAAATTTGGCTGTTTGTGAACATAACGAATACAAATTTATCTGAAATTACGAATTATCTGAAATAATAAAACAATAAAACAAATGGAATGGAACAAATTATTAATGAATAATAATAAAAAGGTTTCATTATATCGTTACGTTCCATTCTTTTAGATGCAGCATTTGTTATTTCAGATAATTTATAACTTTGGATAAATTCGTACTCCTTACGTTCACCAACAGCCAAATTTGAAAGGAAATGCCAATACCTATAATATTTATTAGTTATTATTTCTGATTTTTGAATTTTCATTCTTTTGAATGGTAAGATTTTTATTTATGGATTTTTTAATTTCTTCATTTCCGAGCTTCCGAAATTTAGAATTTTCTAATTCCTGAATTTCTGAAATTTCTGAATTTGAAAATTCGTAAAATTAAAAAATGAACGAATTTGTCAAAATTCGTTAAAAAACTAATTCTGAACTAAACAAATTGCACATGTCTAATAGAAAGGGTCCTAGCCTTTCAATATTCTACTATGTGACAAAAAAATAAGTATTTAAAGGGATTGTAAAGTTAAATTTTTTTTTTTTTTTAAATAACAAACATGTTATACTTACCTCCACTGTGCAGCTTGTTTTGCACAGAGTGGCCCCGAACCTGGTCTTCTGGGGTCCCTCGGCGGTTGTCTCCACTTCCTCCCGCAGGTACTTCTCACGTTCATGCGAGCTCCCTCGATTGGTGAGAAGCATCTGCGGGCGCGCTCCCTTGATACAGCCGGCGGCTATAGCCGCTCTCTGTATCACACGGCCCGCCCCCCCCGGCGCTCCGCATCAGTGGATGTGATTGACAGCAGCACGAGCCAATGGCTGCGCTGCTTTCCATCCATCCACTCCAGCCAATCAGCGGCCAGCCTGAGTGGTGAAGAAGGACGGCGGGGGCGTGTGTGGGATTTTCGAGGGGTGAGGTAAGTAAAAAGAGGGGGCTGGGGGGCGCAGGCAGTGCGAGATGTCTTTTCACCTTAATGCATAGAATGCATTAAGGTGAAAAAACATTTACCTTTACAACCCCTTTAAAGAGAAGCTCCAGTCTCCTCAATAAAATTAAAAAGTCAGCAGCTACAAATCATGTAGCTGCTGACTTTTAAAGACACTTACCAGTCCAGGGATCCAGCGATGTCTTTACTCAAGCCGATTCTTCAATTGGCGTCAGATGCAGGGTTCGACATCTTAGATAAGGGAAAATCGGCAGTAAAGCCTCCCGGGTTTACAGACAGTATCCTACTGCGGATGCATGAGCCAAGCTGTGCTTTGTGAATGGTCCTGCAGTCTTCTGGGGCCTGTGATGTGTCCCCGCAGGCTGCAGGGGGCAAGGAGAGGGGCCGAAGTGCTGCACAGATCAGCATGGTGATCTAGACAAGCAATGAGAGCTAATGTGAGAAGGGTTGAGGTAGTGTCACAGGCCCAAACTGGTGTGTACAACACAGAAAAAAACATTTTTTGTCCACGGGACTTTTAAAGAGTCACACCTCAGACAGTAACTGTAAAAATATGAAAGATTTATTAACATAAATGTGTACCACAGTGATAAAGAAGACAGAAGAACATAAATAGTGCTACATAGAGTCAGCAGGGGTGAAGCTTGAGGAGTATCTGAGTGCCAAGCCAACGACCCAGCAGTTAAGCTTGGGTGACGCCTGAGGAAGATACTGAGTGCTACAGAGAAATTGCTCAGGGGATCCAGTGGCTAGTGGATCTGAAGTCTAGTGAGAGAGACTGGGACCCACAGTGAGTGAGTGTGGGGTAAAGAGAACTGTTCATGTTGCAAATAGTTGAAATACCTTTACCATTAGTAACAGCTACAAGATTGTTGCCATAGGAGACAGCGGTCCTACCTATACAGAAGTGGAGTCTGGAGGCCTTCACCTGTATAGCTGTCTACCTATAGAAGTTTTGTAGTCTGTCAATCAACATTGCTTCTACCTAATGGGAGGTCACCATTAGGCCTCAGGGGCCCAGCTACATATACAAAAAATGTTGCTTTTCATTTCTATTTTAAACTGAATGGGATGTTTTACAAGACGATCATTTTCAGTAATTTTAAGAGCGCTTCTCTAGTCCACCTCTTGAAGATGTAGAACTCTACCCCAACCCTCGCCTGGGGCACAAGGCAGGTGACAGGGGCAAGGCACACTCTTGGAACACCTAGCCAAAAGACCTGGCGGACCTCTCTCCTCATGTTCAGCCAAAGCAGACCACCGAGTACTGCGTGAGTGGCTCTCTTGAAGTGAGAGAACCTAATAGTCACATATTCCCCCTAGACTCCAGGGTAGGCCTGAAGACACCCAAAAAAAGACAAGTGAGGCAGAAAGGAAGAGCGGATAGAGATAAAAGGAACAGAGACATAGATGAGCAATGGAGAGAGCGTGCGCGCGAGAGAGAGAGAGAGCGCGAGAGAGAGAGAGAGAGAGAGAGAGCGCGAGAGAGAGAGAGAGAGAGAGAGAGAGCGCGAGAGAGAGAGCGCGCGAGAGAGAGAGAGAGAGAGCGCGAGAGAGAGAGCGCGAGAGAGAGCGAGAGAGAGAGAGAGAGCGAGAGAGAGAGAGAGCGCGAATGACAGAAGGAAGGAAAAAAAAAGACAGAAGAGAAAAATTGTGAGACTGAAAGAAAGACACAGAGCGAGAGAAAAAAGGAACGGCAAACGAAGACAGGAAAGAAAGAAAACGAGAAAAGAGGAAGTGGAAGCATGCTGAATCCGGCTACAATGGCTCGTACCAAACATGAAGATTTGCAGAAACACAAAATTCCTCTGGGATAATCCTCAAGCTGGCTCTGCCATACTCTGACTCCCAGGCTGTATACTATTTTCAGGACAGAGAAGCCAAAACTACCTATCGGTCAGTTGACTGACCCATTGTACCGGGTCTAAAGGGAGTCAGAGGTCATGCACAATGATATCTTGTTTAGCACTTCAGCCCTGGAAGATTTTACCCCCTTCTCGACCAGAGCACTTTTTGCGATTCGGCACTGCGTCGCTGTAACTGGCAATTGCGCAGTCGTGCGATGTTGCACACAAACAAAATTGATGCCCCTTTTTTCCCACAAATAGAGCTTTCTTTTGGTGGTAATTGATCACCTCTGCGGTTTCTATTTTTTGCACTATAAATAAAAAAAATGTAATTAAAAAAAAAAAAAAAGCAATATTTTTTACTTTTTTTGCTAGAATAAACATCCCCCAAAAATATATAAAACAAAAAACCCCAAATTTTTTCTTCAGTTTAGGCTATGTATTCTTGTAATGCAATTACTGCAATAAGCGTATATTGATTGGTTTGCGCAAAAATTATAGAGTCTACAAAATAGGGTATAGATTTATGGCATTTTTATTATTATTTTTTTTATTAGTAATGGAGGCGATCAGTGATTTTTATCGTGACTGTCACAATACGGCGGACACATCAGACACTTTTGACACTATTTTGGGACCATTGTCATTCATACAGCGATCAGTGCTATAAAAATGCACCGATTACTGTGTAAATGACACTGGCAGGGAAGGGGTTAAACACTAGGGGGCGATCAAGGGGTTAAGTGGGTCCCAGGGAGTTGTTCTAACTGAGGGGGATGGTCTACCACTGACATGACAGCGATCACCGCTCCCGATGACAGGGAGCAGTAGATGCCTGTCCTGTCACAAGGCAGAATGGGGAAATGCTTTGTTTACATCTCCCCGTTCCGCGGCTCTGTGACACGAACACCGGGAAACCGGCGGACATCGAGTCCGTGGGTACGGGCACGCTATACACGGCACGCTAACCCCGCCAATTTAAGGGGACGTACAGGTATGCCCATTTTGCTGACATATATCGGTGTGCAGCAGTCAGAAAGTGGTTGTAAACCCTTAGATCTTCCCAGTGAAGTGACTGGCCTCAGGTGATACACAGATTAAACAAATTCTCCTACATATAAGTTGTAACTATTTATCTGCGGTCTTATCCTCTCTACATATAGAGGCGCAGAATACACCTTGGCTGAGCTTCCAGAAAGCAGAGGGTGGGGATCTGAAATGACACACTGCGGAGCTCAGTGAGGAGAGCTCTGAGAGCTGACTGGAGAGAAGGAAAACCCTCCCCCCTTCACACAGGAACAGAGCTGAGACTCTCAATCACAGGCTGTGTACTGGAGCCCCCCCCCCCCCCCACCTTTTTTCTCTTGGTGTCCAGAAAACTTGTCAGAACTGACTCATGCTGATAGCAGAGAAAAGAAGCAGCAGACAGAAATAAAACGCGTGCTCCTAATTGAGAGAGGTACACATTATAGAGCAGGGATATGCACTTAGCGGACCTCCAGCTGTTGCAAAACTACAAAATGTCCCACCATGCCTCTGGGTGTCATGCTTGTGGCTGCCAGTCTTGCTATGCCTCATGGGACTTGTAGTTCTGCAACAGCTGGAGGTCCGCTAATTGCATCTCCCTGCTATAGAGGGATATGCTTTGTTCATATTTCATGTCTGAGGTTTACAACCACTTTAAATATTATTTTCCTGTTACGATAATCAGACAAATCTTCATTACTTCTGCAAAGGTTGCCATGTTTCCTGGGCAGCACTGACAGTTCACTGATCGCTTGCGGCTTTGTTTTTCAATTTAATCATCGCTGGCCCTTAGTAAGTACCTCTCTGTGTATATTGTAAATGCAGAGAAAAAAAAATGAAAACCACTCATGACCTGCAATTAGGGCCCTCGATTAGAGGTGGTAATTTGCTCATTAGCGGGTGTCACATGAACGGCCCTGTTTGGGAAATAAACGTAATTGAATTAGCCCGCGTTTATGTAAAAGTTAGAGCCATCTGGATGGGCTTCCCGAAATGCTTAGTGGCAAAAAAGCGAATAGCGATGAGTGATTTGGCTGCCTCATTAAAGGGCGATAACTGTCACTATGATTAAGGCTATTAGTAAAATAACTCGGATCTCCAACCAAACATGCTGTATCAGGACATAAATTGAGCTCATCTGCTGCAATGAATAATCTGCCATTTATTAGAAGTTTCAGTTCAATGTTGATCTGTTTTGTAGTCTTCTAGAATGGCCAAAGCTTGATGGAACAAGGATGCAGGAATGACGACAACTATGGATCCGCCCTAAAAGCGACAAGACGTATTTTCCAAGGTCCCGGCAACTATGGACTGCCGCATCTGGTGTTGCCTGCCAGTACCCTAGCTGTGCCAGCCATCAGAGCAGGACTTAGGGTGGTGGGGGCCCCTGGGCTTGAGTCACTTTCGGGCCCTACCTTCTATACGTTACCGTATTAATCAGCGTATAACACGCGCCGGCGTATAACACGCACCCAAAGTTTAGGAGGGAAGTTTAAGGAAAAAAACCTTACATTTAAATGCCCATCAATGCAGCCTTAGTGTCATCTGCAGCCCTGTCCAGTGTCCATCTGCAGCCCTGTCCAGTGTCCATCTGCAGCCCTGTCCAGTGTCCATCTGCAGCCCTGTCCAGTGTAGCCTTGTCATTTTCAGCCTCGACGTTTAAAAATGGCGCCGCCGAGATACAGAGTCCCGTTTATCTTGGCGGTTCTTGGGTCCTCTTGGTGGCTCTCGAGTCCTCTCGCAGTCCCGAGCAGAGCTGAGAGTAGCAGAGTGTACTCAGCTCGGCTCACAGTCACGCCCAGTCCCTGTGTTATGTCCATCATAGGGCAGGACTGGGCGTGACTGTGAGCGGAGCCGAGCCAAGTACACTCAGCTGTGTATCTCGGCGGGGCCCGTGGGGACCCCTACTGGGCGGGGCCCATGGGCTTGATCCCAGTCAAGCCCAATGGTAAGTCCAGCCCTGCCAGCCATACATAGTTACACAGTAGGTGAGGTTGAACAAAAGACAAGACCAACCTATGTGTGTGATTATATGTCAATATTACATTGTATATCCCTGTATGTTACAGTCGTTCAGGTGCTTATCTAATAGTTTCTTGAATCTTTTGATGGCCCCAGCTGAGACGACTGCCTGTGGAAGGGAAGTCTACATCCTTGCCGCTCTTACAGTAAAGAACTCTCAACGTAGTTTAAGGTTAAACCTCTTTTCTTCTCATTTTCATGAGTGACCACGTGCCTTGTTAAACTCCCTTTTGCAAAAAAGTTTTCTCCCTATTGTCGGGTCACCAGTCCGGTATTTGTATATTGAAATCATATCCCCTCTCAAGCGTCTCTTTTCCAGAGAGAAAAAGTTCAGAGCTCCCAACCTTTCCTCATACCTAATATCCTCCAGACCCTTTATTAGCTTTGTTGCCCTTCTTTGTAGTCACTCCATTTCCAGTACATCCTTCCTGAGGACTGGTGCCCAGAACTGGACAGCATACTCCAGGTGCGGCCGGACCAGAGTCTTGTAGAGCGGGAGAATTATTTTATCTCTGGAGTTGATCCTTTTTAATGCCAATATTCTGTTTGCTTTGTTGGCAGCATCTTGGCATTGCTGAGCCTATCATCTACTAGGACCCCCAGGTCCTTTTCCATCCTAGATTCCCCCAGAGGTTCTCCGAACTACATGGATCAAAATTCATCCGGTTCAGCAGGGATCGGACACATTTTGATCCATGTATGGCCAGGGAGAATGTACAAAAGTCGATTTACCAATCGACTTCTGTACAACCAGACTGGCAGATTTTTCCCTCTTGATCAGTGCTGCTGGCTACGGCCAGCAGCACTGATTAGTACATTCTGATGACAGGGAACTCTCCCTGCTGTCAGAATATAAATGATACCCCCCCCCCCCCCATCAAGTGTGTGGATGGGGGAAATCTGGCCATTTTTTTGGTAAACCCGCTGGTTGAATAAACTTAACTCCCTGTATGTAAGTACCCAGGACTGGCAAATGTGCCTTCTCCTGTTATGTTCAGTGTTACACAAGACTAATTATAATTATACTCTTTATAGATACTCGTGAGCATCCGCCCCTGATGAGTGTACATACACAAAATGCGTTGGGAATATTGGCATGCAGACACATGCCTGTATCAGCAATCAAACCAGTCTATTGTCTACCAAGCAATGATGTTCATATCTTTTTACATCATGTTACATATATTACAATGTGCTGCCCCACTGTCATGTATATATATATATATATATATATATATATATATATATATATATATCAAATTCATAGGAATTACTCATCAATTCTTTCCATATTATTAGCTATACCTTTTATACCTTTTTATACCTATACATAGCTATTACATTTTGTACCACCAACCCCTCCCTTTAGAATGTAAGCTCTATGAGCCAGGCCCTCCTGTACCTTTTGTATTGTACTGTAATTGTGTTGTCCCCCCCTATACATTGTAAAGCGATGCGTAAACTGTTGGCGCTATATAAATCGTGTATAACACATTAAAAACGTACATGCCCATTGCTTCAGTTGACTTAAGTGCGCATGTGCCGCATGACGTCGGCACATGCAAATACAAGGAAATCTCTTAAACCGTGCAGGTTTAGGAGATATCCAGTGCAGCTACAGGTAAGCCTAATTATAGGCCTGCCTGTAGTTTAAAAGTACTTGTAAAGGGTTTACCACCACTTTAAAAACTTGGCAGACTGCCTGGATTTTCTTCTTTGCACTCTGAAGTTTCCCTTTGATCTAAGAAGAGTTAGTTACAATGTTTCATTTTAAAAACTTGGCAGACTGCCCAGATGTTTTCTTTTGACAGCTGAGTGAGCAGATAAGTCTCTCCACTTGTTATATGAAAGAATCGGCAAACTCTGCAATAGAGATCGTCAGGGGGGTTGAATCGAGATCAGGATTTTAACGATTAATTGTGCAGCTCTACTACATACCCCCATAATGTCGAGAGCCTCATTTAAAGTCCCAATCTCCTTTCTCATTTAATAAAAAACAAAAAAGACCAATGTATGGGCTGCCTAAGTCTTTCCATCATTGTGAAGGCCCCCCCCCTCCCGGTCACAGACCCAGGCTGTAAATGTGGCTTTGATTCTGGATTTCTGACCTAACTGGAATAAAAACTATTGTCAAAATGGTTTTCTCCAGAGTTGTCTCCCCCCCCCCCCCAAATAAGGCCTTTCAAACTAGCTTGACTTCAAAGTCATGAGATTTTGCGGTCGCGATTTTGTGGTGATTTCAGGGAATGCCTGTGCAAACATGAGGTCTACGGACCTCAACTCACATCAAAGTTGGACCAAAGTAGAACAGGGACTACTTTGAAGAAGTCAGCATGACTTGAAGTCGCACAGATATGAACGGTACTCATTGGAAATCATGGGGTACAACTTGTCATGCGACTTTGCAGTCCCAAGTTGCAAAACAAGTCGCACAAGTGTTAAAAGGTGCCTAATATAGTTTAAAATGGCCATGTCCGGTGCAAATTCCCCCCGATTTCAATGCAAATTTCCAAATCAGCAGTTCAGCTACGTCTTAGATATGGTTCAGATGCAAATTTTTGGAGCCGCTGACCACCACTAACTATTCCCCCCCATTTCACCTAAACACTTACCTGAGCCTGTTCCTTACCTGAAGTAAGTGTTCGGTAAACACCTACTGAACTGTGTCTTCTCTCCCCTTTTCCTCTTCTCACAGGGACTTGGGCAGCAGCAGGAGTCGCTGACTCTTGCTGCTGTCAATCAAATGGTGCGACAAGGGAGTGGGGACGGGGTTTAATGGACACATGCAGTGTGGCTCGGGAGTGTGCCCCCATAGCAATTGGCTTGCTGGGGGGGAGGGGGGTGAGGAGCCAGGAGTGCAGGTGGAGGACCTCAGAAGTGGAGGGTTGGGGCTGCTCTGTGCAATACCAATGCACAGAGCAGGTACGTATAAGATGTACGTTATTTAAAAAAAATATTAAATTCTAGGCTTTGCACTTAGACGTCCTTCTGCCTGCACTGCCAATCTCGCTTTTATTCTGCATCTGACAATTCTGTAGTGCAGGGTCCCTGGTCCCCCATTGCTCTGTGGTTTCCGCCACTAGCCCCTACATCTCTGTAGGATGCAATAGCTACGCAGGGGCCAGTGGAAGAAACCACAGACTAGACATGTGCACTGTCAATAAATTTGTTTTGTATTTCGTAATTTGTGTCTGAACTTCAATTCGGATTCGTATGAAATACACATTTTCCTTAGCTTTGTAAACTTTTCGCAAAATAACGAAAGTTCGTTATGATAAATTTATCATTATGAGGGGTTCCCACCATCCCTGTGCTGTGCTGATTTCCTCTGATTGGTGAACAAAACACCAGTCACGTTTCTGTTGTAGCGGAATTTGGATCTGAAATTCCGAAATTTGTTAACTAAATTTCGTATAAAATTCGTAAACATAGAATTTCCCATAGGGTGCCCACCATCCCTGTGCTGAGTTCCCAGGTCTGTACACCTGCTCTGTGCGTTATGAGGGGTGCCCACCATACCTGTGCTGAGTTCCCAGGTCGGTACATCCGCTGTGCCATTATGAGGGGTTCCCACCATCCATGTGCTGAGTTCCCGGGTCTGAGTGTACACCCGCTGTGCCCATTATGAGGGGTTCCCACCATCCCTATGCTGAGTTCCCAGGTCAGTACACCCGCTGTGCTCATTACGAGGGGTTCCCACTATCCCTGTGCTGAGTTCCCAGGTCGGTACACCCGCTGTGCTCATTACGAGGGGTTCCCACCATCCCTGTGCTGAGTGCCCAGGTCGGTACACCCGCTGTGCCATTATGAGGGGTTCCCACCATCCATGTGCTGAGTTCCCGGGTCTGAGTGTACACCCGCTGTGCCCATTATGAGGGGTTCCCACCATCCCTGTGCTGAGTTCCCGGGTCTGTACACCCGCTGTGCTCATTACGAGGGGTTCCCACCATCCCTGTGCTGAGTTCCCAGGTCTGTACACCTGCTCTGTGCGTTATGAGGGGTGCCCACCATACCTGTGCTGAGTTCCCAGGTCGGTACAGCCGCTGTGCCCATTATGAGGGGTTCCCACCATCCCTGTGCTGAGTTCCCAGGACTGTACACCTGCTCTGTGCGTTATGAGGGGTTCCCACCATACCTGTGCTGAGTTCCCAGGTCTGTACAACCGCTGTGCCCATTGAGGGGTTCCCACCATCCCTGTGCTGAGTTCCCAGGTCTGTACAACCGCTGTGCCCATTGAGGGGTTCCCACCATCCCTGTGCTGAGTTCCCAGGTCGGTAAACCCACTGTGCCCATTATGAGGGGTTCCCACCATCCCTGTGCTGAGTTCCTGGGTCTGTACAACCGCTGTGCCCATTATGAGGGGTTCCCACCATCCCTGTGCTGAGTTCCCAGGTCGGTACACCCGCTGTGCCCATTATGAGGGGTTCCCACCATCCCTGTGCTGAGTTCCCAGGTCGGTACACCCACTGTGCCCATTATGAGGGGTTCCCATCATCCATGTGCTGAGTTTCCGGGTTTTAACTTTTAGGTTCGCTAACTTTTTGTAACAATTACGAACGTTCGTTATGAATTTGCATATGAAATTCGTAAACGAAATTTCGTACAGAATTGGTATGCATAAAAATTCGTATTTCGGATTGATACGCATTTTCGGAAATTCGTACGAATTTTCGATTCGCACAAAACTAATCGCACATGTCTACCACAGACTCATCGGTAAGCTAGGCTTGTTAGGAAAATGAAGACTGGTGGTAAAAACGGCGGGACAGATAATTATTATTTGCAAGGAGAGCTTTTTTTTTAATGTTTTAATTTAGCAACCAAGTCCCTTTACAATTTAACATGCTAGACATACAGTAGGTTATGAATGTAAACAGTTGTCAGAAACAGAAAAATGTAAAAATAAAAATCTGAAAAATGACTATTTATTGCTGTATAAGCCGTCTTACCTTCTCATCTGAGCTCTCTTCCTCTTTGTTCAACTTTGAAGCTTTGGGATTCATGATGGACAGCAACTGAAAGAAAATATACTGTTATTTAAACTATAAAGGGGGGAAATAATGAGGCTCAGAGTTATGACAAATACAATGGGGCTGATTTATTAAAGGCAAATAGGCTTTGCAGTTGCGCTCTTTAACCTCTTGCGGACCAGCCGCCTCAGTTTCACTGCGGCAGGCTGGCTCCACTGCGTGAAATTACGTTATTGTACGTGATCTAGCGAGGCTTGGCTAGCGGGCGCGTGCGGAGAGCTTCCCGAGTCCGACAGTGGGTTCCGTGGACACTATGTCCGCAGGCATACCCGCGATTGCCTCACAGAGAGGAAGAACAGGGAGATGCTAATGTTTCATAGTTAGTAAGGTTGAATAAAGACACCAGTCCATCCAGTTCAACCTGAGTGAGTGTCTACAATTGTCCCCGTCCCTGTACATTGCACATTAGTCCCTACACTCAAGGAGCCCACAATCCAAGGTCCCCACTAATATACCAGGGCCAATTTTGGACAGAAGCCAATTAACCTACCTGCATGTCTTTGGATTGTAAAAAAGCATTTCCCCATTCTGCCTACCGACACTGATCACAGTTCCCTGTGATCCGGAGCGTTGACACACAGCCCCCCCCCCCCCCCCCCAACAGTTAGAATCACTCCCTAGGGCACACTTAACCCCTACAGCGCCAGCCAGTGTTAACTGCTTCCCTGCCAGTGTCATTTACACAGCAATCTATGCATTTTTAATCGCACAGATCGCTGTATAAATGTGAATGGTCCCAAAATCGCGTCAAAAGTGTCTGATGTGTCTGCCATAATGTCACGATAAAAAACACTGGTCGCCGCCATTAGTATAAAAAAAAAAAAAAATGACAAAAATGCCATAAAACTATCCCCTATTTTGTAGACGCTATAACTTTTGCGCAAACCAATCAATAAACGCTTATTTAGATTTTTTTTTTCAAAATTGTCACTCTTTTTTTGTTTATAGAGCAAAAAATAAAAACCACAGAGGTGATCAAATACCACCACGTTGGGAGCCATGTCGCACGCCCGCGCAATTGTCGGTTAAAGCGGCGCAGTGCCGAATCGCAAAAAGTGCTCTGGTCAGGAAGGGGGTAAATTCTTCCGGCGCTGAAGTGGTTAATAATGAATTTAGAAGGTGTTTGCATTGCTGTCCCTCAGTCAACATTTACACACTCCTGCCGGAATGCACAGCTAGTCTGGTGACCTGAGTTTTCTCTACTGTAGTTAGGCAACGCAAATAGGTCACCTCCCAGCCCCCAGCCTGTGATTGGAAAGTAAAGGATATGCAACAGACAGGTGAGATCATCCTTCTGCTCTTTCCTTCAGTCAGCGCGTTCCTGGTCAGCACATGTGAACACACCCCTCAAGGGCTGCCCATCCCTCTCCTATGGAGTGGTGCAGCAAAGGACAGTGCAAGAGACTGAAATAATTAGATATTTATACTAGTTGTATTTTAAATATATTTTTATTTTATTTAACCACTTCAGCTACGGAAAGGTGTTCCACCCCCCCCCCCCCACAGCCAGACAATACTTTGCGACACGGCACTGCGTTATTTTAACTGACAATTGTCATGTGTCGTGTGACACTGTACACAAGCAACATTTATGAACTTTTTTTTCCCCACAAATATGCACTATACACAAAAAGAAGATCGACAATTAAATTTTAATAAAAAATAATATTTTTTTACTCTCTGCTATAAAACATATCCAATAAAAAAAAAAAAAAAAGTAAAAAAGTTAAATGCATTCATCAATTTAGGCCAACATGTATTCTGCTACATATTTTTAGGGAAAAAAAAAAAAAAAAAAATAAAAAAGCACAATAAGCGTATATTGATTGGTTTGCACAAAAGTTATAGCGTTTACAAAATAGGGGCTATATTTATGAAATTTGTATTTATTTATTTTGCTAGTAATGGCGGCGGTCAGCGACTTATAGCGGGACTGGGATATTGCGGCTGATAAATTGGACGCTGACACTTATTCGAAACCAGTGACAGAAATACAGCGATCAGTGCTAAAAATATGCACTGTCACTGTACTAACGACACTGGCAGGGAAGGGAGTAACACCAGGGGCGATTGTCGTTTTCTGTTGGCAGCCTGTAGTGGGTGGAGCCTGCTGGGCCCCTCCCACAGCGCTGCTCTCTCACCTTGTGCAGGGTGACTGGTCTTGTCTGCTACTTATAAAAGGTAATAGCTGGGCTATAAATTCACTCTGTGTGCTTTTTATAAAACAGAGTAGATTTAAAACCTTTGTGGCCACTGAGGAATGTATTTAAAGCGGAGTTCCACCCAAAAATGGAACTTCAGATTTTCGGGAATCCTCCCCCCCCTCCGGTGTCACATTTGGCACTTTTCAGGGGGAGGGGGGAGCAGATACCTGTATAATCCAGGTATTTGCTCCCACTTCTGGGCATAGATAGCCACAGTATCCATGGATATCTATGCCATATCCGGCTTCTCCTCTGTCCCCCACGCTGTCTTCTGGGAGACACACAGGTCCCAGAAGACAGCAGGGACCAGTGGGATCGCGCATGCGCGATAGGGAATCAGGCTGTGACGCCAGAAGGCTTCACTTCCCAATTCCCTTACCAAAGATGGTGGTGCCTCCACCTAAGAGCCTAGGGACAGATCAGCTTCCGGTGCCGACATCGCGGGCGCCCTGGACAGGTGAGTGTACTTATTTTAAAAGTCAGCAGCTACAATATTTGTAGCTGCTTACTTTAAAAAAATAAAATAAATTGGGCGAAACTCCGCTTTAAATGAAAATTCTTTTGCCCGGACGTTATCTTTAAGCTGCTCCAAAACCCGAACTACTACTAAAACCTTCCATTGTGCTGATCATTCTTTTTTAAATGTAATTGGTAGATGTTTATTATTATCCAAAAATACTTATGAGGACATAATCTGCCGAGCCATATGGTAACTTGGCCTTCACATACCCGCGGGGCTGGAGACAAACTCTGAATGACGAAAACAACTGGATTTCCTGCATTTTTGATGGCGGTCACAGCTTCATCATGATTGGCCTCCCTCAGATCTACTCCAGAGACCTGGAAATGATATGGAGACTTGTAAGACAAAAGGGGCTTAAAAATGTTAAAACACAACTCCAAGAGACATTTATGAAATAAATTGGAGACCAAGATGGCGAAATTTACAATCCATCAACATTTTTTAAATGAACCTTTCAGTATATTCACAAGTTAGCATGGATAAAGATGGCATGAGAAAAATTCCTTACGCGGCACGCTCGTTCGATTTTCATATATCGTGTACACAGGTTCAGACTTTTCAAATGAAAATTCCGAAGGGACAAACTCACATTTCTCGTACGCGAAGAGAACTAAAAGGTTTTAAATGAATGTGTAATGTTTAATCTGAAAAATCAGATACAAAAGACTGGGCATGATCAGAAACAATAAAAAAAAAAAAAAAAAAAAAAAAAGCTTAAGGGTAGAAGTTTAAAAAAAATAAATAAAGTTTTGCCTTCTATCCTCCGACAATCCCTCCGCTGGGTTCCATTTAATATCCTCCACCCCTCTGCCAATCCCTCCACTCGGTTTTATTCAGTGTCCTCCACCACTCTGCCAATCCCTCCACTCGGTTCCATTTAGTGTCCTCCACCACTCTCTGCCAATCACTTCACTGGCTTCCAGTGTCCTCCACCACTCTGCCAATCACTTCACTGGCTTCTATTTAGTGTCCTCCACCACTCTCTGTCAATCCTTCCACTGGCTTCCAGTGTCCTCCACCACTCTGCCAACCCTTCCACTGGCTTTCATTCAGTGTCCTCCACCACTCTGCCAATCCTTCCACTGGCTTTCATTCAGTGTCCTCCACCACTCTCTGCCAATCCTTCCACTGGCTTCCATTTAGTGTCCTCCACCACTCTCTGCCAATCCCTCCACCACTCATTGCTAGTCCCTTCACTGGCTTCAATTTAGGGTTCTCCACCACTTTCTGCCAATCCCTCCACTGGCTTCCATTCAGTGTCCTCCATCCCTACCCCTCTCTGCCAAGACTTCCACTGGCTTTCGCTCAGTGTCCTCAACCACTCTCTGCCAATCCCTCCACTGACCTCCATTCGGTGTCCTCCACCACTCTTTACCAATCCCTCCACTGGCTTCCATTTAGTGTCCTCCACCACTCTCTGCCAATCCTTCCACTGGTTTCCATTTAGTGTCCTCCACCACTCTCTGCCAATCCCTCCACTGACCTCCATTCGGTGTCCTCCACCACTCTCTGCCAATCCCTCCACTGGCTTCCATTCAGTGTCCTCCACCACTGCTAGTCCCTCCACTGGCTTCCATTTAGTGTTCTCCATCCCTCTCTGCCAATCCCTCCACTGGCTTTTGTTCAGTGTCCTCCACCACTCTGAATGGAAGCCAGTGGAAGGATTGGCAGAGTGGTGGAGGACACTGAACAAAAGCCAGTGGAGGGATTGGCAGAGAGGGATGGAGAACACTAAATGGAAGCCAGTGGAGGGACTAGCAGTGGTGGAGGACACTGAATGGAAGCCAGTGGAGCGATTGGCAGAAAGGGGTGGAGGACACTGAATGGAAGCCAGTGGAAGGATTGGCAGTGTCCTCCACCCCTTTCTGACAATCCATCCACTGGTTTCTATTCAGTGTCCTCCACCCCTCTCTGCCAATCCCTTCACTGGCCTCCTTTCAGAGTCCTCCACCACTCTCTGCCAATCCTTCCACTGGTTTCCATTCAGCGTCCTCCACCACTCTGCCAATCCTTCCACTGGCTTCCATTTAGTGTCCTCCACCACTCTCTGCCAATCCCTCCACCACTCATTGCTAGTCCCTTCACTGGCTTCAATTTAGGGTCCTCCACCACTTTCTGCCAATCCCTCCACTGGCTTCCATTCAGTGTCCTCCATCCCTACCCCTCTCTGCCAAGCCTTCCACTGGCTTTCGCTCAGTGTCCTCAACGACTCTCTGCCAATCCCTCCACTGACCTCCATTCGGTGTCCTCCACCACTCTTTACCAATCCCTCCACTGGCTTCAATTTAGTGTCCTCCACCACTCTCTGCCAATCCCTCCACTGGCTTCCATTCAGTGTCCTCCACCACTGCTAGTCCCACCACTGGCTTCCATTTAGTGTTCTCCTTCCCTCTCTGCCAATCCCTCCACTGGCTTTTGTTCAGTGTCCTCCACCACTCTGCCAATCCTTCCACTGGCTTCCATTCAGTGTCCTCCACCCCTTTCTGACAATCCATCCACTGGTTTCCATTCAGTGTCCTCCACCACTCTCTGACAATCCCTCTACTGGCTTCCATTTAGTGTTCTCCACCCCTTTCTACCAACCACTCCCCTGGCTTCCAATTATTGTCCTCCGCCCCTCTCTGCCAATCCGTCCCTAGGTTCCATTTAATGACTTCCATCACTCTTTGCTAATCCCTCCACTGGCTTCCATTCAGTGTCCTCCATCTCTCTGTCCCAATCCCTCAACTGGCCTCCATTCAGGGATTATCAGACTGCAACACTGTAACTTTGTAGCAAGTCACAAAAGGAAAGGTTGCATGCCCTGTGTTAAACATTTGTGGACACTGCTAAGAAATAATTCACCAGCAGAAAGATTTACAAAATTGGGCCCTTGCTTAGCGGTCATCTCAGTTCAGGAGCTAGATGGTAAATATGGATGATGCCTAAATAAAGACGGTGCCAAAAAAAAAAAAAAAAAAAAAAGCAAATGAAGGCAAGAGGTAACAAATACCAGGAAATATTACACTTAAAGATTAAAGAAAAAAAGAACAAACTGCGCTACCAAATTAATAATATTTCTGGGGAGATCTAAAAAAGACCTTTTGGAAACCGCAACTCTGCTGTACACCAATTATACAGAAAAAAGAAAATAAGAAAAATTGTTTATTGCGCTAACCTATAAAATTAATATAAATATACAAATAAATCACAAATGTTATCTTGTGCTTATGCAACAACAAAATCTAATAACGATCACATAAATGTCTTAAAACCGAGTGACCTGAACCCCTCACCTTATGTTATACCCAACCCTACCTCCAGATATAATTATAAATGAAATTAATACCTCATATAAAGGCACAAATTAAACCAAAAAATAAAAATAGAATAAAACCATTGATTATCACAAGTGAAATGATTATAGTAAACACAATACCTTACGTCGTCGTAATACCTTACGCGTAGGGCGGAGCGACGCGCTGACGTCACCTCGTGTCTGATATTGTTACTCCAGGAAGCACGAGTTTGTTTGTGTGCTTGTCCAGCCGGCGCACACTACTTAAGGCCTGATGTAATCCAATGTTTGTAAGTTCATTTTATATTTATACGATTAAAGTAAAGGTTTTACACTATCTGGAGCCTTCCTATCTTTTTTTTATGCTATTGTACCGATTGGAGAGCTCTGCACGGGAGGGGAGGAGTTGTGAAGGACTGAGCTAATCCTATGCTGTGGAAGTCATAAGATCAGAGGGATGGTCTGACGGCGTGAGAGTCTGCATATCCTGTTTACACCTTTTGTGACCCTCTGTTATGGGGGGTCACGTTCTTCTGGTAAGCAGCCAATCTCTATATAGGTGGTGATGGATATAACACGGCTCGCACGTTTGAAGAATCTCAATTGAATTTCAGAGCGTTTCACTCTTATCATGGGTGGTCGGCATTTTACGTTGGACACTATCTATATTTTTTGAACTTTATTCATATATTAATTTTGTGGACTATAATCATTTCACTTGTGATAATCAATGGTTTTATTCTATTTTTTGGTTTAATTTGTGCCTCTATATGAGGTATTAATTTCAATTATAATCATTATATCTGGAGGTAGGGTTGGGTATAACGTAAGGAGAGGGGTTCAGGTCACTCGGTTTTAAGACATTTATGTGATCGGTGTGATTCGATTTTGTGATTTATTTGTATATTTATATTAATTTTATAGGTTAGCGCAATTCACAATTTTTCTTACACTTAAAGATTACCTAGTATTCATGAAAAATATATGCTGGGTCCATTATAGTCCGTCCAGTTTTTAGAGCCCCAGTATATGTTGCACTTGCCTCTAGAATTTTATCTCCAGTCTTCAGAGCTTTGGTTCTCCCAGCAGGGCTGTCCTCCAAGACTTGCTTTATGAAAATTCCCTTTAGCTCCTCTCCATTCTTCAAGCGTTTAATGATGGTTTGCCCTCCGACTATGCTAATTCCCAAGGAAACTTGAGGTTCTCTCCATATCTCAACACTAGAAGTGGACCAGAATATACAGGAAAGGTAATGGTACAATATACAATGAGGGTCTGGAGGAAAATCGCAGAGCAATATGTGCAGAGCAGCTATGTTACTTACACACGCGGGGCCCCCCAGTGGCTAAATGTTGGGGTTTCCTCTCCTTCCCCTTCTTCCCGCTCAGGTAGTTCACTAAAATAAAAAAAAATTAAAAAGATTTTAGGGTGTTTAGGCAATGCTAACTAAATACCAATGAAATTCTGCCTTCAGACCATAGATCCTTGCATTTTAAGGAGGAAATAGATTTATATTTAGATACATTTTTAACAACCATAGTGTGATTTAGGCTCTGTTAACATATATGTGAATTGGATGTGTTTTGAACCACATGCGATTTGCATGACTAGTGAAATGGCAGCATTTTCTATGGAGCCGGGTCACATACAGTACATGCGGTGCAGTGGCAGTGCAAATTCGCTACAGATTTAAAGAGTGTCCTTTGTTTTTTCTGAGCATTTCAGTGCGGTTTCCAGGCGAATTCCAGGCTCACTGCTTTCTTTGGGAATGCATCTGAATCACACATCTGATCAGTTTTGAACACTAACTCGATCTGAAAAAAATGAATTAATAAAACAGCTTGGGGGTCCCAATCCATAGCAGGCCCTTTCGGGGCTGGTACTGATTTTAAGAGGAACCCCATGCCAAAAAAACATGCCCCCCCCACTATCCATACCAGACTCTTGTCCGAGCATGTAGGAAATATGGGGGGGGGGGGGGAGATGAGCAACCCCCCCCTAAATCCTGAACCATACCAGGTCTCTTCCCTGGCCAGTGGTTGTGGGGGTCTGCGGGCAGGGGGCTTATCAGACTCTGGAAGCCCCCTTCAACAGGGGGAACCCGGGATCCTGACCCCCCCCCCCCCCCATGAGAATGAGCATGGGGTACATTGTACTTCTACTCATTCACCATTGATAATGCCTTTATTAAAAGAAAATTGACAAAAGTCCCCCTATTTAGAACCGTCATCAATCACGACGCCCGCCACCACCGCCAACCCGAAAAAGCTTTGCTTGCGCCGAAGGCTCCCACCGTCTTAAATAGCCAAGAGGCGACATCACCTGATGGCAATGTACCCCATACTCCTTCACATTGGGAGGGGAGGGGTGCAGGATCTGGGGGGCTTCCAGATTTCTGATAAGTCCCCTGCCCACAGACCCCCACAACCACTGGCCAGGGTTGTGGGGAAGAGGCCCTTGTCCATCAACATAGGGACAATGTGCTTTGAAGTGCCCCAAAACACCCCCCCATGTAGAGGGCATGTGACCTGTTTTAGTTCAGGAGGGGGCTGCATGCTTGGATAAGGGTCTGGTAAGGGTTTTAGGGGGTCTCCACACCGTTTTCCATGCCAGCATAAAGTAGAGCTGAGCTGTACAGCCAGACTGCTTGTAAGCTCACGCTTATTGCCATTTAGGAAAAGCCTAGCATGAAGCAACCCCTGTCTCTCTGGGTTTGCTGCAGGGTCCTGCGGTTTCCTCCCACACTCCAAAGGCATGCTGGTATGTTAATCCTAAATGTCTAAATTGGCCCCGGTATGTGTGTGTATGTATGGGAGTTAGTGACCTTAGACTGTAAGCTCCTTGAGGGCAGCTCTATATAAGTACCTGTAATAAAAATAAATCAATACACCAAAACGATGTTCACACAAAAGCTACAAGGAAAAAAAAAACCTTGCATAGGATCGGATTTGTATCTGTGGGCAATAGCAACACTTTTATTTACCCAAACATATATCAGCCCATATGTCTACTTAATTTATTCAAATAAAAAGTAGGAGGAAAAAAAAAAAAAAAAAAGTTCAGTGCTGCCTTCCTGATTAAAGTATATAACAAAATAAAATAAAATTCTACCCCCGAGGACACGAGCCCATAAACCTTGATTGGCAAAAGACGTTAATGGAACCTCAGAATATTCTTTTTGAAGTCCAATTTATCATTCCATTACCGAGACAGAGGCAAGCGAGCTCATTATATCGTAATAAAATTATATGCCTTCTGAAATGATGGTAACGAAAACACAATAATGTTTTATGTTCTACCCTTCCAAAAGCCAAATAGATCACATTTTGCAACCTTGCCGCTACGCTGTCTTTCTGAGCCCTCCAATGGAACGGCGGCAGAAAAATCGGAGCGCTCGTCTGCAGATTATAAAAAAGCAAAACCTCTAGCTCCCATCTTTTTCTGTTTTAATTGAAAATACGGCAGGTTCATTTAAGCCCCCCCCCACCAAAAGGGTGCAATAAAAATATAAGAGCCTTAATAAAAGGAAATGACATCTTAGTCTTGTTTATAGATGTCATCAACTGGGATCATTTTACTCAGCAACCTAAGGCTCCATTCACATGAGCGCGTCTTCAAAGTCGCACAATTTCCAGCGCGACTTTGATGCGACCTTTGGTGCTATTGCGATCCGACTTTACATTCTATAGATCAAAGTCACATCAAAAAAGGCACACCAAAGTATTGCAGGCACCTTTTCTAAGTACCTGATTTGAACGTCTACACCGCTCCTACAGCCCTGCAAAGATGCTGCTTGCAGGAGTTTTTTTTACCATCCTGCTAACACCTCACCTCAGTGCTAAAGCGCTCAGGCTGGAGTCACACTGGAGTGAGAGGAGAGGCTCGTTACAGGTGCTATGCAGGTGCTATTTTTATCGCTATGGTGCCTGTAAAGCACCTCAGTGTGAAAGCAGCCTTAGCCCTTGTACACACGGTCGGACATTCAGACAACAAAATCCGTCTGATTTTTTCCGACTGACTTTATCCGAAAGTGGTGTTGCATGCACGCGGTCGGACAAAGTTGTCGGAAAATCCGATCGTTCGGAACGTGATGACGTTCCTTCGTTACGACGGGACTATGTTCAGGCTAGTAGCCAATAGCTTTGGTGTCGTAATTTGATCTGAGCATGCGTGTCGGAATGCTCTACAAATGATCGGACAAAGTCCGATCGGATCATGTGGTTCGGAAAATTTTATAGCCTGGCTTTAAAACTTTGTCGGTCGGATATTCCGACGGAAACAGTCCGATGGAGCCCACACACAGTCGAATTATCCGACAACGCGGTCCGATCGGACATTTTCCGTCTGAATATCCGACCGTGTGTACAAGGGCTAAGACAGAAGGCAAATTTCCTTGTCCTTGCATTTGGACTGCATTAGCCTGCGTTACACCTGACCTGCACTGCTAGTGTGAAAGGGCCCTTACTAAGGGACAGCAGAACTTCAGTGCATTGCTATAGTCATACATCATTTTCATTGTCAATTTTATAACCAGGAGATGTGTCCAACTAATTTAAGGGATAAGGCCCAAAAGGAGCCTGTCTCAGTTCAAAGCCAAGTAAGGGGAAGCACTGAGGATCCGGCCTGGAAATTCACACTACAATGTCTAGCTAATATTGGACGGGATCAATCCAAGTATCTGAAAGCACAGTAAGCGAAGGCCTGGAAGTGTGATCCTAGTGACTGCCTGCTCGTTTAACCTTTTTGCTGATTGTGCTAGAGATGCCAAAGTGGGGTTCACCATTGCTGGAAATTCCAGAAGTGATGTGCCGGTAGTCTCTGCAAAGGAGGGAGAGAGATGCCCCTGTCAGAGAGAAGGCAGAAGAGGGAAAGAGTCCTGTTTGGTGAACTGGATCCTGGAGTATATACTAAGGCTTCCTTATGCCGGCCATACACGATTCGAATTTCGAAAGAATTTTATTTCGAAAATCGTATCTAAGAATTTTTCGTATGAATTTCGCACCATTAGTGGGCTGCAGCAACAGCCGATTTTCGTGCGGAAATAAAATTTGAGGAATCGGACATGGAAATTTTTAGAAAAACGAACGATTTTCTAATCAATGATGGGAGAATCGTGCGAGAAACGTAATAAGAAAAGAAAATGTACGGAGATAAATGAAAATTTATGGAGAGAAAAGAAGATTGCCAGCCAAGAAAATTCTTTTCTGTAGCAACATGAGGTGAAATTGAAGGCTTGGTCGGCCGAATTTTGAAAATCAATGGTGGCATCATCGGATCACAAGAAAAACGAATTTTCTGATTTCGAAAAGAAAATTCGTTCGAAATTCGACCGTGTATGGCCTGCATTACACCCCATCCAAGCTCAAAAAGACACCAACTGCCTGGTTATTGTGCTGTGAGACTGTGGGAGCTGCTATGTGCCTGGCTGCCATACCCTCGTGTGGGAACAGAACGTGGCACAAATTTGCAAGGCCTGTTTGGGGGTCTGTGCTACATATGAAAGTGGTTTTAAGTCTAAAACAAACTGTTCGGCCTTTAGTTACCAAGAAAGGAAAACGAAGCGCTAGAGGGCTCTGTTAATTATAATGGCTAAGCCAACTTAAAAGCTGAGAGGACTGTATGTAAAAAAGTTAAATAAAGGGTAAGGGAAACCCAGGAGTCGCACACTCCCCAACGCCTTTTTACCCTTACCCCAACAACCACCACTCTTCAACCACGCCCCCCCCCCTCCCCCCTCGTTTGTTTTTTTTCTTTGTAAGAATAAGAGTTCTTGACTTGGTCCCCTGACTGGCTATGGCAGGGATATGCAATAAGCGGACCTCTAACTGTTGCAAAACTGCAAGTCCCATCATGCCTCTGCCTCTGGATGTCATGCTTGTGGCTGTCAGTCTTGCTATGCCTCATGGGACTTGTAGTTCTGCAACAGCTGGAGGTTCACTAATTGCATTTCCCTGGGCTATTGGAATATTTTGGAAGATTCCCCTTTTGACCCACCTTGTATTTCTTTTATCAAATAACTTTTTATTGTTTCCAACAATGCATTACACATCATGTCGCATTACATCCGAATAGTTCCACAAGAAAGAAAATGAGCATACTATGGGACCTTCCGCCCTTCGATCCACAGGGAGCCCTCTGGAGCAGGCATAGACCTGGCCAAATAGACTCCCCCCCGATCAACCGGGCAAACGCTGGGTGCAGGGTATGGCGACAACCGTCACATTAGCCAGCGAGAGATCCCAATATCTATGTGCTTAGAGCTACAAACATTTCAGATTGTTCCCTTTAGTTGCTGTTATCAAAGCTTCTTCTTAAAGGAACCATGAAGCACTAGGAAACTAAAACAAAAGAGGTAAAAGAGGCAAGAAGGAAAGGAAAAGGAGATAGGAGTGAAGTGAAGAAAAGAACATGGGGGTGATCAAAAGCAAAGGGTTAGGCGATAGAGGGGAGAAGAAAAAGGAGACAGGACATTAAGGAAACCGAAGGGGGACAAGAGATAGGGGGGAGGGTGGGTGAGGGAAGGGGGGGGGTAAGCACCGTGTGCGGTCTCGGCAGCGAATCACAGCTGGTCCTCCCGAAGTTTCCATGGGCTCCAGACCACGTCATGAGCCTCTATCCGGTCCTGCATCCTGGCGGTCATCCTCTCCATCAATTCCACGTCTCCGATTCTAGTATGGAGCGCGTCCTGGGTGGGAGGCTGTACTTTTTTCCAATGCAGGGCAATGAGACACCTCGCCGCTGTCAGGATATGTCTCGACAGTTTCTTTCGGGACTTTGTCAATTTGGGAAAGGGGATGCCCAGGAGGAAAGTCTTAGGGTCTAGTGTCACATGCTGATCTAGTACAGTCGTCAAGAGGCGCTGGACCTCTTCCCAGAAGGGAACCACGAGGGGGCACCGCCAGTAGATGTGGAACAGTGTTCCCCTGTGGGCCTGGCATCTCCAGCATCCGGTCACCGCCGCTCTTGACGACCGCCAGGAGCCAGGAGCATACTCGTTCCAGTAGAAGGGTCAGACAGGATACCGCTTGACAGCCGCAGATTCCCACACGGTGAAAGGGTAGGGAGGGGGAGGGGAGGAAGAGAGATAGAGAAAGAGAAAAGAAAAAAAGGTTAGAGCAGCAAACAAAAGAACACATATTAAGCAGGTAATTGTAATACAACCAAGCGGACAACCACTTAAGACCATGAACAGGCTTGGCGCTCAGGTCTGGTCGGATTCCCAGGGGGCCACCAGAACCCGAACCCGAAGGTCGGGCCCGGCGGCCGCCTGGGAGTCCAGCTCCCCCCGTCTGACTCTGCAATTGAAGTGGACGGGTAAAAACGGGGGGGGAGCAGGGGAGATGCAAACGCGATACCAATCGCCAGACATCTCCTAGAGTCCCGGATACATTGCCCACGCATCCGGGGGAGGGGGGGGTGACTCAAAGGTACCAGGGAACCCACTAACTCGGGTCTCCAATTCGTACCAGCCTAATTGTGACACATCAATAAAAGGGCACCAAGAGGGACAAAAAATGAACTCAGGGGACAGTGCATACGGGCAGGAACGTACTGTCCAGACAACGGTCCAAAGGCCAACCAACAAACAAAACGGTCCTTATTCCCTTTCACCACACGGGCAAACGGAATGATCAAAAAAGGGGGAAAAAAATTATGAAAAAAGAGTTACTGCACCATCTTTCAGCCATGTCCTTGACGAGCAGATTTTTTCGGTGCTTCCCTGTTTCGAGGCCATTGGCGGGAGGGGACCTTCTGCCACAATGTCGGGGGAGCAGGCTGAGTAGCCACTAGGTCCCAGTCTGGCAGCTGGGGCGGGCAGACGCCCAGATCTTCACAGAAGGCGTGGAGGTCTTCAGGGAACCGCAAGGAGGCCGTCTTGCCTTGATGTTTAGCCGTGAGAGAAAATGGGAATCCCCAACGGTAAGGGATGGCAGCTTCTTGGAGGGTGCGGAGGAGCGGCTGGAGAATTCTGCGTTTCTGTAGCGTGAGCCAAGAGAGGTCCGGAAAGAGTTGAACTGGCGTATTCCGGAAGGTCACCTCCCGAGCCAGGCGTGCCTGTCTCATTATGTCCTCCTTGAGATGGAACGAGGTGAGTCTGCAAATAACGTCCCTGGGACTAGATGTTGCGTTTTTGGGGCGCAAGGCCCGGTGCGCTCTGTCCATCTCAATAAACTTGGTAGGGGGTTCCCCAAGCAGTTCATTAAATATTTCCTGCAGAATAAATTGTAGATCTTCCGGGCCTTCCGCCTCCGGTATCCCCCTCACCCTTATGTTGTGCCTGCGCCCCCTGTTATCCAAGTCTTCCACATGGCGTTGAACATCTCTCAGGAGCACGCGGTTGTCGGCCCCCTGCGTTTGGGTCTGGTGGATCGCTATCTTTGTCTCTTGAATCTCCTCCTCTGCCATCTCCACCCGGTCGGCCAGGTGCCTGAGACCGGTGTGTAGCATTTGTATTTCCGCTCTACAGGTAGACTTGACATCTTCTATCAATTGCTTAAAATCTTCTTTGGTAGGGATTGCTTGTAGGTAATGTTGCCAATGCGGATGTATGGGCGGCTGGGATGAGCCTCCCACGTCGCCTCCGGCTGGTTGCTGATGGGGCGGCGGTGCAGGCCCGAAACTCCCGGACCCGCTCGCCCGCGTAGTAGGGACAGGTTCGGCAGGCAGACCCCACACCCCCTCCCAGACAGCTCCGGTCTTCCTCCCCACACTCCGTGGCATAGTCAGTGGGTGTCAGGGAGCCCCTGCGGGGACGTTGCGGGCCAAGGGCCCATGACGAGGCCAGCCTCTGAGACTTGGGTGGAGGTGATCGTGCCTCCAGGCTTAAGCGGGGCCCCCCCACTCCCCCGCGCCCCTGATGTGAGTGGGACAGCGGTTCCCTTGGTGGAGGGAGGGCAGGAAAGTCATTGTCATCCAGGGATGGGGGGGACCCCACCGAGCTTGTGGAGAGGAGGGGATCAGACAACGCCCTGAGCAGCCGGGGTAGTGCCAGTGAGCACTGTGTGCCGGTCGGGGGGGGAGGGGATCTGCTGCCCAAGGGAGTCTGGGGCCTTCCGGGCTCCATGCGGCCTCCTGCGTCCCCCCATCCACCCCCATTGTCCAGGGTCCGGCTCGCAGCAGAGTGTGCGGGGGGCTCCTGGCCCCATCGATGAAGTATCTGGTCCCTGGCGGCCGTACCTTGCCCCGAGGCCTGCGGGGGGCCGGACATGCGTCTGCTGGGTTCCGATGGTGGCGTGGCAGGCTTCAGGCCTAGTCCGGCGGCACGGGACGGGGCCGGGGGCAAACGTGCACTCACCCCTCCCGATGGCCGGACCGGACCGCTGGAACCGGGTGGCGTCCTGGCTTCCTCGGGACCCGTAGGGCGGGCAATCTGCATGCTTGGTGCCGGGGATGAGGCCCGGGATGTCTCCGCAGCTGCGGCCGGCGCCATCTTGAGAGGCCCGCCGGCCGGGAGATCCGTGGGGGAAAAGAACGCCCGAAGGCCTGCCACAGGACCCGGAGGGGCCGCGGAGGGTCCCCTGGAGGAGGCAGATCGGGTAGCCCTCGATCTACCCATCGGATGGCGGTGGATTGTCCCTCAAGGCGCCGTTGTAGCTAGGCTGGTTGGAGAGCGAACAGCCTAAGCGTCCATTCGCCTCAACTTCCGGTCACGCCCCCCCCCCCCCCACCTTGTATTTCAATGCTTATCCTTGGGCACATGTGATCGCTGTCCTTATGGTGCATGTTTTCATTTTGGTAGATGGTAGATGGCTTGGTCAGGTACAGAATACTGGTTTGATAACCGATACAATGTACTGGGTTTTCTGGATATGTTGAGAATTTCATCTCTGGTATGTTTTCTTAGAAAACATATAACATTATAAATAAAATATTTAGAGCGGTAGTATAACGCGGCTGGTAAAAAACAAACAAAAAAAACACACACCTGTAAGACAACTGCATAATGTGCTAGTATGCAATTAATGCAACTAATCGCATATTAGCACATTATGAAATACTTACCTTGGAACGCAGCCTTCCAGCACGCGCGGTCACCACTGACAGAGCTGACATCTTTCCCCAGTATTTCTTTCAGGTTTGCGGGCTCTGGCTGTGCGATTGGCCGGAGCCACGATGACGTCACTTCCACGCATGCGCGCGTGAGGCCTTGGGTCCGGCACAAAGTTCTGAAGCCTTCAGAGCGCATGCGTGGAAGTGACGTCATCGTGGCTCCGGCCAATCGCACAGCCAGAGCCCGCAAACCTGAAAGAAATACTGGGGAAAGATGTCAGCTCTGTCAGTGGTGACCGCGCGTGCCGCGCGTCCAGGGGGAAGATCTCCAAAGCGGCGCACGTTTAGGGGATATTCATTTCACCCACAGGTAAGCCCAATTATATAGGCTTACCTGTAGGGGAAAAAAAAATAAAAAAAATCACAAAGCAGGCTTTGCTGCCACTTTAAAAAAAAATATGAATATTTAAATATAAATATTTTATAAATAAGCCTGCATAATTAAAATAGAGGTTTGGGAATTTTCTTTTAAGAATCATACTTACCTAAGTGGATGTATCTGTGTCCCGCTGGCTCTAAGATTGAGAACTGAGCAAGGACCACTGATCACGTAGTTTTCAGTGCTGCGTAAGCAGAGAGCTGGTGACTGACGGTCACCGGCGCTCTGCTCCCCGCCCTCCGTGCTCACTGGAGCACTAGGCTGTGCAGTGGCGGGAGCAGCTGGCCCAGGCTCTCAGCGGCTCGCTGAGGGGCTGAGCTGGATGCCAGTCCAGGCTCCTGGGTAAATCTCAATCTTATGGTCGCAATCTTACCCCACAGCCTGGACCGGCTCTGTGACGTCAGCCAACAGCAGGCTGTAGCTGAAAACGGGTCACAGGAGTGCAAAACGAACTGCACTCCTGTGATCCACAGAAGAAGTACAGTCAAACCAGCTTTGGCTGTACTACTTCTAGAAAAAAACACCAAACCCAAAAGTAAAAAGGACAGTGGTTAGTAAACACAGTACTGAGGGCCTAACACACACAAGGCTTGGTACATACACAGACAGCTGGTTCACTGTACGATGATCTGCTGAGCTCGCAGTCACTCTGGACGATCTTTGCTTTGTAAGGTCCCTTTCTAAGGCAATAGCATCTGGATCAAAAACGATCCCAGGTTCCTTGAGAGCAACAAAATCACCTAAAATACAAGGAGAGTTAAATCAGAACTTCAGTCAAAAATGTACAAACTAAATTAAAATATAAAATTAAAAAAATATTTTTTTTTTCCAGATTTTGCTGAAATATTTACCTGCAGGCCAGAGCTGTAACCCCACCCTTCAATATCTCTTCTACCTCAGTCTTCAAGGGTAAATGACATCCACACTCATTCAACCCCCTTTCTGTGTCATAAACCCACTTTCAGACCTGTGACTGGACAGTGACAGGAGAAGCAGCACATCGATGAGCTCATCTCTTACAGGCATGCTTCTCCTCAGCACTAGGGATGAGCTCAGGCGTGTTCGCATGGAACATGTGCAGAACCCGCCAGGAAGTGGGCGCAGCGCTGCGCTAATCACAGGCAGTGAGACATTGCCCGATCTCTGCAGCCGCGCATCGGGGCAATGTCTCACTGCCTGTGATTAGCGAAGCGCTGCGCCCACTTCCTGGCGGGCTCTGCACGTGTTCCATGCGAACACGCCTGAGCTCATCCTTAGCACACAAACTGATTTGGTTCCTTGTGCTGTTTCTTCATTTTACACTGAGCCCTACTGTACAGGGGCTGATGCCAGGTAAAAATTCAGCTACTGCCTACAATCCTTTAAATGAGGTCTTAATGATTACAGGTGACATCTGACCGTCAACTGATCAATGCACACTGCAACTCACTGCAAACCAAAGATGTCAGATTTGAAGAAAAAAAAAAAAACTATAAACAAAAGCTTTTCTAGAACTTCTGTATAGCAAAAGCATTTAGAGCTCCCAATGTCACCTCATAGGTTAGGCTCACACTAGTAGAGTTGCGAATTGATCACATTTTCAGTGCGAATTATTCGCATGTTTGACATTACTGCTTTTTTGGTAGAGAAAGTAGACAATGTTGGTTACGTAGCCTTTACAACCTGCAAAGGGTCATGCACATGCATTTTTTGGTGCATTTTTTGGTACTGCACACCCCATTAGCTTGAATTCTGCTCGTTTTGCGAGATAACACTCACAAACCGAGCAAGAATTAAAAAAAAAAAAAGAAAAAAAAAAAAGAAAAGAAAAGTTGCTCGTCTTTCAAAACGCTCGTTAACCGCGTTACTCGTAAACCAAGGTTCCACTGTATTTGGGTTCGTAAAGGCATTTGGTCCATGCAAAGTTACTTTTTTTATTCATTGTGGTGACTGAGGAATACAGTTAAGTGAAAGTTTTTTATGCCTGGAGTTTATATTTAAAAAAATTTAATAAAAAAATATAAAAAAGGCAACAAAAAATATTGACAAGTACAACATAAATGTGATAAAAACCTTCTAATTTGATATTAATCTCTTCTGGATTTTGGACACAAGTTTCTGAAGTTTCTGCTCCATATGTATTCGCAGCAGTCGATGACATTACTCCCGGATCAGTCCGTTCCATATACTTAATAGAGAAAAATAAATAAATAATGTTATATGCTGATGATCAAGCAAAAATTAAATAATTCTACTCAAATTTACTCTCAATATCTTTGTGTAAATTAAAAATGTATGATTTCTTTCATATCGTTTTAAACATTTTACTTTACTGTTACTAAAACCACAACAGTAAAATCAGACTGTATTTGCAGTAAAGTATGCTTGTTATACTCACTGTTAATCCTGCGCATTGTGTAAAGGTCCTGTCTTCTCTGATCCTCCCTTTCTTCCAAAGTCCCCAATCTATCTCCTGATAGTAGAGAATCTTGGGGGCACATGCTCAGTTTGGCGTGTATTGCTAGAGAGTTTTTTTTTCTTGGGAGGGTGCATGTGATCAGCACAGGGCCAATCGGCCCTGTTCAGACAGAGGGGTCAGGGGTCCTGCAGCCTCATAAGACAATCAGGTGAGAATGAAAACTCCTTCTACAAGCTTTAACCAGACACTGATAGAAGTCACAAGACTGTTATATACCGCTGATGAGAAAAGCAGTTTATATTTACTAAAACAAATTGCATTTCCATGTTCTGTGTACTGTGGGAGACCAGATATAGTGAATTGGGTGGCACAGAGGTGTAGTGGGTACTCCAGGGACTCATCGGGACAGCAGAGGTGACGCTTGAGGAGCATCAGCGATTGTCAAGCCAGGGCGATTGGGTTTGAGAGTCTAATGAGAGACAACCTACAATGAGAGACTGCAGAGTGTAAGGAGAACTATTTGTGTTACCAATAGTTAAATACAACTACCGTTAGTCACTGTTACAAGATTTGTTGCCATAGGAGACAGCGGTCCTACCTATACAGAAGTGGTGTCTGGCGTATAGCCGTCTTCCGATAGAACTCTTGGAGTCTGCCAATTATCATTGCATCTACTTAAGGGTGTCCTGGCCCTAACCCGCTCCCCCACAGTTCTGTTAAAAGACAATAAATCTCTTTTGCATTCAAAAATTGTCTGGCGCCCATCACTCCATCTTGCATCACACCCACCATGTCTTGTAACCCACTCTACAATGTGGGTTACTCTACACTGATGGATGTTAGCTATCCCTGACTCTGGAGGTCACCATTTGGCTTTTGGAGGTCCGGGATCTGTCTGCACATAAACTTGGAAAAATGTCATCCATAAGGAAAAAGAACAGATTCAAGGAAGATTTTCAGCGAGGGTTCGAATGAAAGAGTCCTACAATGGATGGGAATAGTCTGTCTTGTCCTGTGTGTAACAGCACATATGCTTATGGTGCGGCGTTCCTCTTAGGGTTCGGTCTCATGCCCCTTGTGGGTGGTTTGAGTTGGGCCCATATGCCCCTCACCTTTCAGACTCGTGGTACTCATGGCGACAAAACTCCTTGGGTACCAAAGTTTGCTGTTGTTTTGCGGGCAAATTTAAAATTCAACATAGTTACATAGTTAGTCAGGTTGAAAAAAAAGACACAAGTCCATCTAGTTCAACCACAAAATAAATAAATATTAATGTTGGGTAATTACTTGGCACAACCTCATATTTTATATTTTACAAAAAACTGGGTAATTTATTGCGTTTGTGTGCCTCAAAATTAACTTTAAATGTAATTGTAATGGAATTTTGCTCTTGATAAACTGTTGCGCAATACTGTGCGACATAAAAAAAATTGGAACTACCACCATTTTATTCTCCGGGGTCTCTGCGCTCAAAAATTCTATAATGCTTGGGTGGTTTTAAAAGGAGAAGCCCAGCCTAAGCTTTTTAGGCTGGGCTTCTCCTCTGGGTCACAGGATTGCAATACGTTTAAAACCCTGTAGTTTGGCCGCAGCATGCAGCGCAATAGAGGTTCACACATTTTTTAGACTGAACAAGACAGGCTTCTCTTTTAAAGCTTCAGTCCCATTGATGATTCAGCTCCATTTCCACCATTCTACAAGTTCCCTTTAAAAAAAATAAAAAATAAAAATATCTCCCCCCGAAACTTCAGAACTGACAAACATAATTCTGGAACTTCTGAATTAAAGAAGCCCAGGTCAATAAAGCGCGCTCCAGACGTACTGCGTGATCAATACCTACATTTAAACCATGACAGGCCGCTCATAAATATTCACGGACTGTCTGCAAAATAACTTTTTTTTTTTCTCAGTGTTCAATCAAATAGCAATTTGCAGATGCTTTGAAACAGTCACAAGCTTGCAATTTCATGAGTCAATGAATAACTTTGTAGCCATTTTTATTTTACTAGGCTAGACTTAAAGAACTAATCTGGAATTAAAGGAGAAAGGATCAGACAGGGGTGTGAAGTGATAAATCAGTCAGGGAGAAAAAAAAAAAGAGACAGCATTATCTGAGCCAGACAATCTCATAAGCAGTTAAATTCCACCTTTGTAAATGATGATTTGTGCTTATTGTTGTACGTACGTCTGTCTTGTCTAGCCAGGACTGGCTATACGAGGGGTTCCGTTCGGAGGGGATTCCATTATAATCCAGACTAAACTGATTGGCCTGGGGATGAGACTCGTCCTGTTCTGTATACTCCTCATCCACCAACATCTCCCTTTCCTCGGCAAAGCCCCCCAATTCATGCATTTCCCACGACTCTAGCACAGCCTTTGTTTTATCGTCTTGTAAATTGAAAGCTGGCCCCATTGCCAACGATGGCTCGTCAACCAACTCCTCTTGTTCCTCCACCAAGAACGGCTCCTCTTTGTATTCCACCTACAGCACACACAACATTCAATGAGAAAATGAATGATACAGAATGAGCACAAGGCTTATGTAGTAGATTGGCGAGAATAAACAAGAGCGGTACACGTCCAAAGTGGTCTTGGATGTTTGGTGGGAAAGTATTAGAAACTTGTTGGGCTTTAGAGTAAAAAATAAATAAAAAGATTCTGATCATGGTGTGTTGTGGTGCAAATGCAATTTTGAAGGTCTGTTGTGCTTCGGCAACCCATTCAAATGAAGGGACTGCCTTAGGGTACTACACAGAAAATAGCATGGGTTAGACCCCTTTCACACTGGCCAGAGAAAAACTCACCCAAGCTCAACCACTATATAGTATAGTGCAGTGGTCCTCAACCCTGTCCTCAGGGCCCACTAATAGGCCAGGTTTGCAAGATAACTGAAATACATCACAGGCAGGGGCGTTGCTAGGTCTAAAAAAGATCTGGGGCTAGAGCCCATAGCAGCGTAGTAAAGAAAGTCATACGCTTGGGCGGGCATACGTATGTATATACAGTAGTGTGTGTATTATATATATATATATATATATATATACATATATATATATATATACACACACACACACATACACATATATATATATATATATATACACATATACACACACACACACACACACAGAGAGCCCTCCACTTACATAAGGGTCCCCAGAGAGCCGCCGCCCCTTACATCAGGGTCCCCAGAGAGCCCCCCCTTACATTAGGGTCCCCAGAGAGCCCTCCCTTACATTAGGGTCCCCAGAGAGCCCCCCCTTACATTAGGGTCCCCAGAGAGCCCCCCCTTACATCAGGGTCCCCAGAGAGCCCCCCCTTACATCAGGGTCCCCAGAGAGCCCCCCCTTACATCAGGGTCCCCAGAGAGCCCCCCCCTTACATCAGGGTCCCCAGAGAGCCCCTCCTTACATCAGGGTCCCCAGAGAGCCTCCCCCTTGCATCATAGTCCCCAGAGAGCCCCACCCACTTACATTAGGGTCCCCAGAGAGCCCCCGCCCTCACTTACATTAGGGTCCCCAGAGAGTTATAACCCCTGTCAGATTTTTTTTTTCACCATCTGTGTCCCATTACAGAAATTTTCCTTCACTTCCTGTCCCATAACCAAACAGGAAGTTAGAGGAAATCCCTGCAAATTAAGGTAATTTCTTGGGGACCCCAGGGTCACCAGAACTAGTGTTCTCATTGGACAATTTCCCCTCTATTCCTTTACTGGGGACAACCCAAAATTTGGGATTTTCTTTTACTTTCAATGATAATAGTAAACAGGACAAATAGAGAGGATGAATCTCCTTAAAGGGGCGTACCGGCCAAGATTTTTTTTTTTTTTTTTTTTTTAAGGCAGCAGCTACAAACACTGTAGCTGCTGACTTTTAATAAGGACACTTACCTGTCCAGCGAGCCCACAATGTCAGCCGCCCCAAGGCCGATCTGTCCATCAGATCGGCTGCCGGCGCCTCCATCTTAAAGAAGGGAAACAGGCAGTGGAGCATTGCGGCTTCACTGCCCGTTTCCTACTGCTCATGCGCGAGTCGCGAGGTGCTTTGTGAATGGCCCCCGTTGTTTTCTGGTACACACATGTCCCAGAAGGCAACAGGGCTGCTCACCGAAGAGGAGGAAGCGCCGCGGAATAGAAAGAGGCAGATTAGGCAGATTAGGAAGACAAATTATTATTTATTTATTTTTAAGAATTTTAATGCATTTTTTTTTTGGGTGGCCCTCCACTTTAATGGAGCCACAAACAGCAATACAAACTGACATGGGATCTAATCCTTCTCCACTTGCCTTTAGTTATACTTTAATACGGCCCTGCAAACCACCCTCCATCTGTTGTCAATTTTTTTATAAAAGTGAAAAACAAGCATGAAAATACTAAAAAACTAAAATTACGTGGTAAAGATTAGAGCGTAGTGATGTGTCTTCCAGTACACTGTCCACATTATCTTCCGATTCTCCTCTATGTGGAATATACACAGTGTCATCTTTCATATCGTTCTAAAAGGCAGAATACACAAAATACAGTCATTAATCTGTACAGGTGAATTTCATATTGAAAACATGCAACTTTGATTTATTGTGTATGCAGGTAGGAGTTTTCAGTGTCAGTATGGTAAAGTATTAGTTTGTGCAAGAAACTGCAATAAACATGCCAGCAAGTGAATGAATACTGCAAGCGGACTGCCACCTTCCTGCTGCATGTGGGGTGCTATGCTCCGAGTCAGATTATCACGAAAGTTAACTATAACCTTTTAAAGAAACATTGCTGGCAAGTAGGCTTTTCTTGCAGAAGAGACTTACCTTACAGTACCTGCCAGCAACATTTCTTGCCTACCTGCCAGCAACATTTCTTAGCTCCCTGTCCCCCAGCAACATTTCTTGCCTCCCTGTCCCCCAGCAACATTTCTTGCCTCCCTGTCCCCCAGCAACATTTCTTGCCTCCCTGTCCCCCAGCAATATTTCTTGCCTCCCTGTCCCCCAGCAACATTTCTTGCCTCCCTGTCCCCCAGCAACATTTCTTGCCTCCCTGTCCCTCAGCAACATTTCTTGCCTCCCTGTCCCCCAGCAACATTTCTTGCCTCCCTGTCCCCCAGCAACATTTCTTGCCTCCCTGTCCCCCAGCAACATTTCTTGCCTCCCTGCCCCCCAGCAACATTTCTTGCCTCCCTGCCCCCCAGCAACATTTCTTACCTCCCTGCCCCCCACCAACATGTCTTACCTCCCTGCCCCCCACCAACATGTCTTACCTCCCTGCCCCCCACCAGCATTTCTTCTCCCTGCAGCTACATTTCTTCCCTTTGTAAAGGTGGGGCGCAGGGGAAATAAGGGCAAATGGGACTTTATATGAAACACATCACTTAAAAGTGTTGGGTTTCATATAAAGTCCCATTTGCCCTTCTCCCCTCCTTTACAAACCTATAGGGATGGAGATCTGTGCACTGGATAGTCATGGTCTCATATAAAGTCCCAACTTCTCGTCTTTTTATAATACATTGCTTCTCCCTGCCCGCAGCTACATTGCTTCTCCCTGCCCGCAGCTACATTGCTTCTCCCTGCCCGCAGCTACATTGCTTCTCCCTGCCCGCAGCTACATTGCTTCTCCCTGCCCGCAGCTACATTGCTTCTCCCTGCCCGCAGCTACATTTCTTCTCCCTGCCCACAACACCATTTCTTCTCCCTGTTCGCAGCTACATTTCTTCTCCCTGCCCGCAGCTACATTTCTTCTCCCTGCCCGCAGCTACATTTCTTCTCCCTGCCCGCAGCACCATTTCTTCTCCCTGCCCGCAGCAACATTTCCTCTAAATGTACACTGAGCAGTGCAATGTGAAGCTCAGCATACATTTATATCTTTCTTTAGTGTCAGGATGAGTTTACTCCAGTGCACTTCCATACTGTGTAAGGAAGTCATCCCAGGTCAGCCAATCAATATGGGTGCTGAACCCAATAGAAAATCATGCAAAGAGGTTAGTGGTGGTGAGGGGGCATGCATTTCTGGAGGAAAGGTAAAAAGGAGTTCAATTCTTCTTTAAAGTGGAAAAACTCAAAAAGGAGAAGAGTTGATGTATTATAGGGAACACCCAGAAATGTTTATTTGTGCCTTAAGCGCATCTCAAAAGATTTACCTTTTATTTCCTCCTCAAAAAATAATAGGGCACTTCTGTGACTTAAGCCTTGTAGCTGCATATTTGCAGTGTGAAATCATCTACAGCACCGCTGCCTCTGACTAAAGCTGGACATACATTATACAAATTTTCTTATTCAATTTTCTTTATATTTAGTACAAAAGCCTGCCTGATTGCATCCAAATTTAAATTGTTTAGGTTTGACATTGGTTTATATGGTTTTGTTAAATCTAAAGGAAAATTGTACATGTAAATTGTATAGTTGTAAGAGTCCAGGGCTTACTACGCCTGCACCAATGGTGCGTTGCCGCAAGAGGAAATCCGTGCCAACTGAGTATGCGCCAAAGACGCCTCAGTGCACCAACCCGCACCTGCGCAGAAAACTTGATGGAAAAAGGCAGGAAAATGCCCAGGAGGAGCACAGGAAGTGACCTAAAAAAGTATCTATATAAACCCAGACACTGCCAAATTTCTGGATTATCTTCCCCCCTTGTTCCTGTGTTAGTGTGGGATCTGTCTGAACTTGTTGTGACCTGGAAACCTATTTGACTACTCTTCATTGCTGCTTGCCATTGAGCTTGGATTTGTACCTTGACCATTCTACGTCTTTGTCCCTTTTGTACTCAGCTGCCAGACTGGAACCGACCTCGGCTTGGATCTCGACCATTCTTCTGATTAACCCTTTTATACTTCATTACCAAACTGGACTTGACCTCGGCTGGGACCTCGGACTAAGGCTTTCATGGTGCTCTGCACCCCTGGCACCCATGCCACTCGGTGTCCACCAAGTCTCTGTCTCCATCTCCAGAGGCTTCAAGGACCAGGGGTGCAAGGGAAGCTTCCCCACTACTTCGGTCCCACATCGGTTACGTGGCCCTCATGACAGTAGTGTACGGCCAGCCTAAATCTCATCAGATACGGAGTGAGATTTGGTGATGCCACTACTGTGCTACTCCCCGTTCTTCTTGGAGTGAAAGCTTCAACCGAGAACCTGCATGCAAGAATCTCCCTGCTTTTGCTTCCACCATTTGCTTTATGTACGTCTCGTGCTATTTATTGCTCATTCTTCCCACCAGTAAACAGGGAGGCAGCTCTGGCATGAGGAAGCCAAGCCTAGTTCTTCGACCTAAATGGCTGCCTCCACACAGAACAAAGTATGGAAAATCAGTAGATGGGGAAAAAATTGGCTACAGGGAATCCACAGGCAATACTGGTGACTAGTCCTTTGTCCTCTGCTTTCTACTTGGGCTTCCACAGTACAGAGTCTCCAAGTCAAGGGTCCCTAAGCTGTCTAAACAAAAAAGGACCAGTTTACGGTTTTAGGGGGGGGGGGGGGGGGGGCGGCGGACTGTGGCCAGCCTCAATACCAAATTTTCCATGCATCAGTAAACCGTGCCCCATCTTTGATATCAAGGGGAGGAATAGTGCCCCACTGTTGGTGCCAGTGGCATGAATAATCCCCCATTTATGGTGTCAGAGGGCAGAATAGCCTGGCACATTGGCGGTTGGGGTAGCACATTGGTGTAGTGGTTAGCACTCTCGCCTAGCAGTAAGAAGGTCGCTGGTTCAAATCCCAACCATGACACCACCTGCCTGGAGTTTGCATGTTCTCCCTGTGCCTGCGTGGGTTTCCTCCGGGTACTCCGGTTTCCTCCCACAATCCAAAGACATGCAGGGAGGTTAATTGGCTTTTGTCCAAAATTGGCCCTAGTATATGAATGGGGACCTTGGATTGTGGGCTCCTTGAGGGTAGGGACCGATGTGAGTGTGCAATGTTCAGGCATAGGGACAATTGTAGACACTCACTCAGGTTGAACTGGATGGACTGGTGTCTTTATTCAACCTTACTATCAATAGCGTCTCATAAAAAAGGCAAGCAAAAGGCCGCATCTGGCCCACCGGGCAGTAGTTTGGAGACCCCCTGCTCTAAGTGATCAGTAATCATAATTTAATTATAAAACTTAGCACTTAGCTTTTCGGGTTGATAACTTATCACCACATTTATTCTCATGAATGCGATAGTGTTTATACACCAAATGACTCAGGTTTCTGCTTCAGATTTTTTATACATTCTTATGCTTGAATTAAGTCTTATATGTTTTATTATTATTTCTTAAATTAAAAATAAATGAATAAATAAAATAGATCTTTTTAAATAAAAAGGGGCTGCTTTTCAGATCTTACCACCAACGGCTTGCAAAGGCCAATGCGGACCTTCCCCGGCGGGACAGATGTTAATATTTGCACAGCGTCATCCAGTGAGGCATTGTCCATAAAACTGTCATTTACAAAGAGCAGGCGGTCGCCTGGCAGTATCTGGCCGCTTTCCTCTGCCACGCCACCTGCGACCAGAGACTGAACCACGATCACCGTCCGTGTCGGATCTAAAGGATCCTGAAGATGGAGCCAAAAACCAGACAGTGAGACAGACCCAAAAGTGGCAGCTTCTTACACACAGCCTGCGCCCTTCATCCACCCGATTGTCAATGTACGGGATTGTTACAAGAAAACTGATTGAGAGGTAAAATTTATGTATGAAAAATTAAAAAGGGAGGTACAAAACTGATTAAAATGCGCAAATGCATTTTTTTTTTTTTCAATCTTGAAGCTGAAGTGAAATGAAAATTGGAATCTATAACAAAATTATACACGGCATAACCATTGATTGAATGATTGGCTGATCGATTAAGTGAATGATTGAATTTCAGACAGAGATCTTTGGTTTATTTGGCCCCCCCCCCCCCCCCCACCATCATCAACAAAGTGCTCAGGAAAACTAACAGTCTGTTAACATTTAGGTTGCAATTGTTGCCCTAGCCTCCTGAAAATGCTAGACGCCTGGCCTTGATGCCTACAATAAACTTATCTTATTTTCTACTTTATGGGTCTGTAAAATTTACGAGCGAAAGCATTTTAGTGCAAAAAAAACAAAAAAAAAAACAACAGTTAATTTCTCCAGAAATCGGGTGAGTGTTATCTTAACCACTTCAATGCCGCCTTCCTGCCAAAGACAATTTTCAGCTTTCAGCGCTTTGAATGATGATTGCAACGTTGTTCCGATGTGAATTTTTTTAAATTTTCTTCCCAGCTTTCTTTTGGTGGCATTTGATCACCTCTGGGGTTTTTATTTTTTACTAAACAAACTAAAAAAGACCAACATTTTTGAAAAACACCACAAAACTGATATGCGGCACTGATGGGCACTAATAGGTGGGGTTCTTTACGGGGCACAGGCTGGCAGCTGATGGGCAGCTCTGATGGGGGATGCACTGATAATCAATGTGCTGATTATCTGCGCAGACCCCCACCTCTGAAAGGGAGAGACGCCGTTCGTTCCCTGTCAGCGCAAACCGAGAAAAGCCGTTTACCGGCACTTCCTGGTTCACGCGATGATCCGCTGCGATTAGTCACAGCTGATCACGTGGCAAGAAGCCTCCGTCAGAGGCTCTATACCAGGATCAGCGATGCAGTGTGTCAGACTGACACACAGCACCTCCGATCGCCATGCTGCCGGTGTTCTGTCGATATGTGCCCACCGTCTAAAAGTGCCCACGCATGCACAGAACGGAATGGCGCTCCAGCTAAATTCCTGATCAGCTGGAGTGACATCACCATAGCGCACATCGTAGGAGCCTTTTTAGGCTTACCTATCGGTACAGTAATCATCTCCTAAATGTACACTGCTTAGGAGATATTAACATTAGATGCAGCCAGTGACGGCATACCCGAGATGTTCCTTTAGAGCCCTGTGCCATAAACGGTGGCTCCTGGGAAAGACGTCATCACAGCTCCGGACACTCACACAGCCAGAGACCGCACACCGGAAGGAAGACTGGGTGAAGATGGAAGTGCCTTGAGCAATGACAGTGAGCTTCGTTCTAAGTTTCACATAATGTGCTAGTATGCTATGCATACTAGCAGATTATGACATTGCTTTGCAGGTTTAAAAAAAAAAAAAAAAAAAAAAAAAAAAAAAAAAGTTTAGTCCCACTTTAATGCATTGTCAGCTAAAAACGTTCCATGTTCAGCTTCCACACCCCCCGCCCCCCCGAAATACTTACCTGAGCCCGATCTCGATCCAGCCCTGTGCATGTCTGTAGCAGTGCAGCTCCCCTCTCCCCTCTTGCAGGATTCTCAGCAGGAGTCATAAGCTCTTACTACTGTCAATTAACTCCTGTGAGCAGAGAGTGGAGGGGTGGGGCTGAGCCGCACAGTGTGCGTCAATAGACATGTACACCGTGGCTTGGGATCCAGCCGAACAAAGTGCCCTAATAGCAAGCAGCTTGCAATTGGCGCACTCAGAAGGCAGGAGAAGCCAGGAGTGCCGGCCGAGGACCCCAGAAGCAGGAAGATCGGGGCTGCGCTGTGCAAAACCATTACACAGAGCAGGTAAGTAAAACATGTTTGTATGCATGATCAAACAATATGGACTCATGAACTTGTAAGATGTGCTCCACCAACGTTCTCATCTACTGGGGGGTATTGCAGAGTGGCCGCAGGTCTTGCGACTCTCCCCCAGTTGGCAGGGTGGTGGACGGAGGCATTTTGCTTACACAAGGTCCGTGTAGCCATGCCTTGTTGACAGACGGAGACGCCATTTTGATGGACACAAATGTATAGTACATGCCTACACCGAACACTTGTGACTCTTGGCTGCTACCGGGGGCTTGAGAGTCACAAGATTGGCTGCCTGTCAGAATTCAAATCTGAACCTGGGACCCCTGTGGTGTCTGTCTGTAGCGCATCTTTGTGCCACCTGAGATGCCGCATGGCTCCCTGCCCAATTCACTGGACAGCCTTGCTTTGTGTCTTGTTTCTGGCGACCCTTGAGATACACTTTAACCACTTGCTGACCGGCGGACATAGAGTCTGCAGGTCCCAGGGGCACAGTTACTCTGTATGCTCCTGCTAGCCCTGCCAATTAAAGGAGACTTACAGGTACGCCCATTTGCCCAACGCTGCCATTGTGCTGACGTATATCAGCAGTGGGCAAATGGGCGTACCTGTAAGTCTCCTTTAATTGGCAGGGCTAGCGGGAGCATACAGAGTAACCGTGCCCCTGGGACCTGAAGACTCGATGTCCGCCGGTGTCCCAGCGATCATGTCACGGAGTCGCAGAACAGGGAGATGTGAACAGGGAGATGTAAACAAGGCATTTCCCCGTTCTGCCTAGTGACATGACAGATCACTGCTTCCTGTCATAGGGAGCAGTGACTGCTGTCATGTCCTAGGTAGCCCCCCCAGTTGGAATCACTTCCTAGGACACACTTAAAGTGGAAGTAAACTCCCCTATCATTTTCAGCCAAGGAAGCTGCCATCTTTGCCTCTGTTTAATCTTCAACTATGGTGCTGCACATGTGATTCGTTATGACACCAGCCATTGGATGGTTTGATAGTATGGCTGAGAGCACAGCCAATGTGCAGTTAGCATTCCCGGCATGCCTGTTTTTTTTAACTGTTTAAATCCATGGGTTTACTTCCACTTTAACCCCTTGATCGGCCCCTAGTGGTTAACCCCTTCCCTGCCAGTGTCGTTTACACAGTAATCAGTGCATTTATATAAACACTGATCAATGTATAAATGACAATGGTCCCAAAATAGTGTCAAAAGTGTCCGATGTGTCCACCATAATGTTGCAGTCATGATAAAAATCGCAGATCGCTGCCATTACTAATAAAAAAAAAAAAATAATAATAATAATAAAAATGCCATAAAACTATCCCCTATTGTGTAGACACTATAACTTTTGCGCAAACCAATCAATATACGCTTATTGCGTTTTTTTTTTTTACCAAAAATATATAGAATACATATCGGCCTAAACTGAGGAAAAAAATAATTTTTTATAGATTTTTGGGGGATATTTATTATAGCAAAAAAGTAAACAAATTCAGCTTTTTCAAAATTGTCGCTCTTTTTTTGTTTATAGCGCAAAAAATAAAAACCGCAGAGGTGATCAAATACCACCAAAATAAAGCTCTATTTGTGGGGAAAAAAAAAGGACGTCAATTTTGTTTGGGTGTAACGTCACACGACCGCGCAATTGTCAGTTAAAGCGACGCAGACAACGCAAGTTCCTCCACACCAAACTCCTCAAACCATATATTGGACCTGGCTTTGTACAAAGGGGTACAGTCATGCTGGAACCGAAAAAGGAAGGGTCCTTTCATAGGGGTGCGCAGCCTATTGTATTAGGGTGTGCACCCCAAAGCTCAAATACATACAGTTGTGCTCATAAGTTTACATACCCTGGCAGAATTTACGATTTCTTGCCCATTTTTCAGAGAATATGAATAACACAAAAACTTTTCTTTCACTCATGGTTAGTATTTGGCTGAAGCCATTTATTATCGATCAACTGTATTTACTCTTTTTAAATCATAATGGCAACATAAACTACCCAAATGACCCCGAACAAACGTTTACATACCCCAGTTCTTAATACCGTGTATTGTCCCCTTTAAAGTAGTTGTAAACCCTTACAAACCACTTTGACCTACAGGTAAGCCTAGATTAAAGCTTACCTGTAGGTCCAAGAAATATCTCCTAAACCTACACGTTTTAGGAGATATTTACAAAAGAGACAGGCACCGCTGTCAACGGTGCATGCGCCGTAGACAGCGGCGCGCAGGCGCACCGAACATGCCGCTGCCAACGGCGATATGCTGTTAGTGGCGGCTCCCGTGCGCATGAGCAGGAGTGGCGTCATCGCTGGAATACCTGGAAGGAAAATGGACGCTCCCTACTACAGGGGACAGCGGTGACATCGCTGGCTCCTGTGTCAGGTAAGTGACACATAATGCTTTACCTTTGCAGGGAGACAAAGAGGAAGTAAACCCATCGGGGTTTACTTCCTCTGTGACATCAATGAAAACTTGAAGTCTTTTGTGGTATTTGTGGATGAGGCTCTTTATCTTCTCAGATGGTAAAGCTGCCCATTCCTCTTGGCAAAAAGCCTCCAGTTCCTGTAAATTCTTGGGCCGTCTTCCATGAACGGCACGTCTGAGACCTCCCCAGAGTGGCTCAATGATATTGAGGTCAGGAGACTGAGATGGCCACTCCAGAACCTTCACTTTATTCTGCTGTAGCCAATGACAGGTCAACTTGGCCTTGTGTTTTGGATCATTGTCATGTTGGAATGTCCAAGTACATCCCATGCGCAGCTTCCTGGCTGATGAATGCAAATGTTCCTCCAGTATTTTTTGATAACATTCTGCATTCATCTTCCCATCACTTTTGACCAAATTTCCTGTGCCTTTGTAGGTCACACATCCCCAAAACATCAGCGATCTACCTCCGTGTTTCACAGTAGGGATGGTGAACCTTTCATCGTAGGCCTTGTTGACTCCTCTCCAAATGAAGCATTTATGGTTGTGGCTAAAAAGCTCAATTTTGGTCTCATCACTCCAAATGACTGTGGCAGAAGGTTGGAGGCTTGTCTCTGTGCTGTTTGGCGTATTGTAAGAGGGATACTTTGCGGCATTCGTAGTAATGTCTTTCTTCTGGCGACTCGACCACGCAGCCCATCTTTCTTCAAGTGCCTCCTTATTGTGCATCTTGAAACAGCCACACCACATGTTTACAGAGAGTCCTGTATTTCTCCTGAAGTTATTTGTGGGGTTTTTCTTTGCTTCCCGAACAATTTTCCTGGCAGTTGTGGCTGAAATTTTAGTTGGTCTACCTGACCGTGGTTTGGTTTCAACAGAACCCCTCATTTCCCACTTGATTAGAGTTTGAATACTGCTGATTGACATTCTCAATTCCTTGGATATCTTTTTATATCCCTTTCCTGTTTTATACAGTTCAACTACATTTTCCTGCAAATCCTTTGACAATTTTTTGCTTTCCCCTAGACTCAGAATCCAGAAACGTCAGTGCAGCACTGGATGAAAGATGCAAGGGTCTGTCAGAAGTCCAGAAACTCATTGATCTTTTATACACACACACTAATTACAAGCACACAGATTACAGGTGAGGGTGGTTACCTTTAATAGCCATTCAAACTCCTTTATGTCAAGTTGTGTGCATGTTATCAGGCCAAAATCACCAGGGTGTGTAAACTTTTGTTTGGGGTCATTGGGTAGTTTCTGTTATTATAATTTAAAAAGATTAAAACACAGTTGATGAATAAATGGCTTCAGCCAAACACCCTGAATGAAATAAAAATTTGTGTTATCATTCATATCTTCTGAAAAATGGCCAAGATATCAAATTCTGCCATAAACTTACGAGCACAACTGTATTATATATATACATACATACATACATACATACATACACACACACACACACACATACATATACATACATACATATACACGCACACACACACACGTAGACTCACATTCTTATAAATAAATGTAAGCAAACATTTTAAAATGTTTTAAAACATGGACAGTTAGGGCAGTGGTTGGTGTCAGTTTTTTGTTTTATTACTTTTTTAGGCGCCCTTTGTTGAAATATCAGGGGTCTAAACAGACCTCTGATGTCTCACATATGAGACAGAGAAATGGACTGAGGACAGAGATTCCTTAGTCCCTTTCTCTGCAGCCTCAGCGGCATTGGACAGTGAATCACTCAATGGAGTTCATTCAAAAAGGGAAGGGGCCAGTAAATTACATATTTTCTGGCTTCTTACTCGCTCTACATTTTTAACTGATTCCCCTCATTAGCTGGCAGGAGAGTGGGGGGGGGGGGGGGAGCCGGAAGTGCTTCAGGGGGTGGGAGGCAGAGGCACCAAGAGATCACACGAAGGTGTGGGGGGGAGGGGGCTGGGCAGCAAGAAGAAGAGGAACAAACAGGAGGGGTTGCATATACTGGTACTGAATGTGGTAGCTGAATGCCAGTGAGAGGGAGAGGAAGAGGAAGAGAAGCCTACTTTCAGCTGCTGCAGGAGGAAATTACAGATCGGTTCCAGTAAATGCGTCCCTCGCCGTCCAGGTTCTGGGGGTCAGCAAGGAACAATCGCAGCCTATCCATCACCTGCCCATGATCAATGGGTAGATCAGAAATCAACAGATTGCCAATCCTGTGCGCACGTCTATCGGTCTTTCCCAAAAACTGTTTGCACATGGCTAGAAGTGCACAATCATACAAAACTTAGCACTTAGACTCTAGTCTAAAGACTTAGACTCTGGTCCGGCTGCACCTGGAGTATGCTGTCCAGTTCTGGGCACCGGTCCTCAGGAAGGATGTACTGGAAATGGAGCGAGTACAAAGAAGGGCAACAAAGCTAATAAAGGGTCTGGAGGATATTAGTTATGAGGAAAGGTTGCGAGCTCTGAACTTATTCTCTCTGGAGAAGAGACGCTTGAGAGGGGATATGATTTCAATTTACAAATACCGTACTGGTCACCCTACAATAGGGAGAAAACTTTTTTGTGGAAGGGAGTTTAACAAGACACGTGGCCACTCATTAAAATTAGAAGAAAAGAGGTTTAACCTTAAACTACGTAGAGGGTTATTTACTGTAAGAGCGGCCAGTAGGTGGAATTCCCTTCCACAGGCGGTGGTCTCCGTGGGGAACATCAATAGTTTCAATAAACTATTAGATAATCACCTGAACGACCACGACATACAGGGATATACAATGCAATACTGACATATAATCACACACATGGGTTGGACTTGGACTTGTGTCTTTTTTCGACCTCACCTACTATGCAACAATGTCTTTGCATGCTGTAGCATTAACACCGCCCTTCACTGGAAATAACTGAACCCAAATTGGAGGAACGTTCCCCATACTTTCTGCTATATAGTGTAGGTGTGATGGTCAGGTGTCTGGACGCTTTTTTGAACATATATTGTACTTTCATAAGCCTTATTGGTTTACTTTAATAAAATAACTCGAAGAACGAGGACATCCCACAACGTGCAGTAACTTAGAGCAACCAGTGTCCAGCAAACTCCAGTCGGTTACTACGGCCATTGCGCTTCATGTTTTTTTTTTTGTATTATTTAATTAGATAAGCCCGACGACTATTCTACTCATTGTCAACTGCAGAGGAGTCTCGCGTGCAAATTATGCATTATTAGCTTGTCTCCTTTGCGATCTCTGCGGCAATGTCATTCTGAGGGGAGGCTAGAAAATTTACACCCCTGACGCAGCCCGTGTCAAGGGCATTCAGGAGAAGCAGCAGCGCCTTCCCTGCAGGATGGGAGAAAAAAAAAAAAAAAAAAACTTTGCTGAACTCAAATGATCTCGACGTACATCCATCAATTAAAATTACCATTCATTAGCTGAGATTTAAACCGATAATTCCACCCTACAGCACTCTGCAAATAGACTGCGGTACTTTAAATGGCACAAAACCCCCGCCTAACTCCCCCCCCCCCCCTAGTTTTCAACAAACACTAAAAACGGCAAAGGGGGTACGGAGGATATCGCCCTGAGAAATGTGCTGCAGCTTCCATTCTGCAGCTTAAACAGACGTGTCTTGGAGTCGACTGAATTGATCCATTAGGTTGATGGAAAACTTGAACACATCTGCTGACTCAGGAGAACTTCAGAATATTCTCCCCGTGAAGATATATGTGTATTGGCCAAGAGAGGGCAGTAACGATCAATAATTCCCCAACAAAACGCAGCTGCAGCTCTCGACACTTTTGTGATGTGCGCAGCAGAAAAATGCTGAAGGACACTTTTCTACTTAATATTTTTTTGTTTAAAAGAGCACGTCTCTCTGGGGGGGGGTTACAAAAAGACACCTCCATCTCTGCTGAGCTCACGTATAGGGGGAAGAAAAAAACAAAAAAGAAAGTCGACAAAAAGATCAATCTGTACCCCGACCACCCTGAACTACCACTTTAAAACGTGATGAATATATAGATTTCTTAATTTTTTTTCATGAGATATATATATATAGATATATATATATATATATATACATATATATACACACACACACAATATATATATACATATATATACACACACACATACCGTATATATATATATATATATATTATTTTTTTCTTAATTTTAGAATATATATATATATATATATATATATATATATATATATATATATATATATATATATATATATATATATATATATATATAGCGAGTGTGTATGAAAAAGGTAAAGAAAAATTGTAAATTGACTGGCAGGGTTGTGGGCGGCGTAGTTGTGTCACCTAGGTCTCTCACATGGTGAGGGGCTCCAGGGTTTGTGTCTATTATAGAAAAAAAACTAACTTTTTTTATAGACATTGATCAGTTCTGTCCTGGGTCCTGAAGCCTGGAGGCTTTGTAAAGCTTTGAGTGGGATAAAGCCTTCATTCTTAGGTCCACCTCATACCTGGCTGCCAGACCTCATTATTTGGTCTCAATTGTGCACTGGTCTTTAAATACACTATCTTGCCAAAAGCGTTGGGACGCCTGCTTTTAAACACACATGAACTTTAATGGTATCCCAGTCTTAGTCCGTAGGGTTCAATATTGAGTTAGCCCACCCTTTGCAGCTATGACGAACACCTGAATTAGAGCAGAGACTGTGAGCCAGGCCTTCTTGGCCAACATCAGCGCCTGACGTCACTAATGCCTTTCTGGAATAATGTTCAAACATTCCCATAGACACTCTCCTAAACCTTGTGGACGGCCTTCCCAGAAGAGTTGAAGCTGTTTTAGCTGAAAAGGGTAGGCCAACTCAATATTGAACCCTACAGACTAAGACTGGGATGCCATTAAAGTTCATGTGCCTGTAAAGGCAGGCGTCCCAATACTTTTGACAATATAGTGTATGTGAGCTGACCCATGCCTGGGGCTCTCTCACACTCTTTGCCATGTGAAGCCTGCCTGACAGAACACTATGGCTGACTGCTGACAGAACACTAAAAAGGTGCATTTGTTACCGGTTTGTTTTGGAGAACCCATTCAGGGACACCCTGTTAGTCAGGAAATAACCTTTTAGTTACCAGCTAAGTTGGGCAAATTTTCTGTTTCATGCCATGAACTTGCTGTACAAAGCCCTCCTGCCTTAAAATTGTATTTGCTGCCTTGCTGAAAAAAGTGAAGAAGGTCAAAACTTGCTTGTACTGTTCCTTGATGCCCCCCTTCTCAAGCATGGTTTACCACTGCCGCTACCAGTTGAGTAGGTCCCCCTAATTCTATAATTTCACAAAACAAGCATAGGTGACTTCATTGCAAAGCAAAAGGATATTACTTTTATAGTAAGGGGACATTGATTTCAGAGTCACAGGACACACACAGAGGGCAGCACTTTACAATCATCTCATCATTTGCCACCATCTGCAAATATCTCTCAAGCTTTGACCTGTTGATTTCATTTTAAACGCAATTTTCAGCCTTTTTTTTATCCTGCAGCTTTCATGAAATTGGTTGTAAATCCCTTATATATAACCAGTGAAGTGAGAGGCCTCAGGCGACGAGAGGCCTCAGGCAGCGAGAGGCTTCAGGCAGCGCGGCGAGAGATCAGAGATGAAACAAATCCTCCTACACAAGTTGTACCTCCCCATCTGCAGTCTTCTCTACGTCCCTCCAAAGTGCAGAAGTTTTAAGGTTTTTTGTTTTTTTAAAGAAAAAAGGGGGCCAAGAGCTGACGTTACACTCTGCAGATCCCAATGAGAAGAGCTCTGATTGCCGACTGGAGGGAAGAGGCACCCCCCCTTCACACAGCACACAAAAACAGAGCTGAGGCTGTCAAATCAGCTGGAGGTCTGTCCCCTTTTTTTTTCTCTTGGTGTCAGGAACATTTGTCAGAAGAAGCAACTTATTCTGATATCAGAGGAAGGAGGCAGCAGACAAAAATGAACCTTAGTGCTCTGTATTGAGACAAGAGCACACTATGGAAGGATATGATCTGTTCATGTTTCATGTCTGAGGTTTACAACCACTTTAATACACCGTCATTCCCATAGATCCTGCCATGAAGGTCCTTGGTCACACAAGGTGACAATGCTCTGTGCCTTTCTCCTGCATTGTCACCTTGTCAAATGGATTTCTGGAAGACGCTGCAAGTGGCTGTTGCATCACACATTACGCAGGCAGGGTCCACTGTTGTAACCATCAGGAAACCCGTCCTCAGAAAACGAAACGATGTCCAGTTGTGGTTTACATCCGCTTGAAGGCACCACTTTTCAATTTTTTTGCGCTTTGGCTAGAGTGAGCAACAGATTTTAATTCTTTTTTGTGACCTCAATGGGAAGATATTTTCTCTCTTCCTGCCTAGGCATCATCAGGGTGGGAAATAGGGAATGCCGTTGTCACCAGGAAAATAAGGCACGGATAGCAATGAAATTATGGGCAGACATTGTAACCCCTTCCAACGCTATTGCAAAGGTGCTTTTGTTTCGGCGCCTTCCTCCTGTATTGAATTGTATTGTAACCGCACGCTTTGTTTTAACATTGTAAAGTGCTGCCCAAATGGTTGGTGCTATACAAATCCTGTATAATAATAATAATAATTCCACCTGACCATACAAGAAGCAAAAAGGAAAATTCAACAGCAATAAAAACTTGAAAGACTGTAACCCAATTGTGGTCAACTTAATAGATACAGAGGGCCCCAACAGATACAAGGGGCCTAAAACTGGGGCACCTCACATCCCCAGGGGGCCACACATAATATTCAGGATATGCAATTCTACAGAAGATTATCAGAGACTGCTGACATACAGCTGGAGATGGCTAGAGATTGGAGATATGCTGTAGGAGAACGTTAGAGACTGGGGACATGATATGAGACTGCTAGGGATCACTGTTATCACAGCCCACTTTAGCGCTCATGCATACAGGCAAACAATTTGCTGTACTTAGATCCATAATGTGTATTTTTTCTTTTTTCAGATCTGAACTCATTAGAAGCCACCTGCATCCTAGCAACTAGGCATGCTAGGTGGCCAGGGCTGCCTGGATTCTGGCAACCAAGTATGCTAGATGGCAAGAGCTGCCTGCATCCTAGCAACTAGGCATGCTAGGTGGCAAGAGCTGCCTGGATCCTGACAACCAAGTATGCTAGGTGGCAAGAGCTGCCTGCATTCTAGCAACCAATTATGTTAGGTGGCAAGAGCTGCCTTCATCCTAGCAACCAAGTATGTTAGGTGGCAAGAGCTACCTGCATCCTAGCAACCTGAGGTGCTAGGCAGCAGGAACCGTTTTCTGCCTAGAAACCAAGGAAGGTGAAAGCAGCCAGCTGCATCCTAGCAACCAAGGATGCTAGGCAGCAGGCATTGCCTGCACCCTAGCAACAAGTAATCTGCATTACGCTGTCCACTTGTACCCATGTAAACATTACATAAATGTTATATGCGTACAGCGTTTGTAATGTCAAGTATACCACTGTGCATGAGCCCATACAAATTAACAGAATTCCAATTATGGGGTACTGGGACCCAGGGGTCAAAAAATAAATAAATCAAGGCCGTAGGCAGGAGCTCCAGGACCTTCCCTGGCAAAATGAAAGCACATGTCCATAACTGAAAAAAAAAAAAAAAACTGTACAAAATGGGTAAAGGACAACTATCAGGTTTTTTGTTGGAATAAAAAAGGGAAAATCTCAAGGACTATCCAGCTGTGTTGCCATCATCTTCTTCTTATAAAAACACCAATTATTTTCTGCTATTCATGAGGAAGTTGTAGCAGATAAAAGTGTTTAAATAAAACCTCTATTTAGAAAAAGGCAAAAACTTTCTTCCCCCTTTTTCACTGCGCCGGCTGCTATGAAATCAGATCGTTGTGTCGGAATCTCAGGCACGTAGGCCCGATACAAACTGTAAGGCAAATAAACAGATCACTGAAATAATCCGGCATGGTATGCGATTACACAGGGCTGGGCTGCAGGAACGGAGAGGCAGAGGAGTTGCCCTTTCAGGTGGGGTGAGCTTGGAATTTAGAGGGGGGTAAAAAAATAAAAATTAAGTTATAGAGAGAAAAGTTATTTATTGTCCTGCAGCTGCAGAGATTAATATTGGAATGGCACTAATCAGGATGCAGGTGGGGGAGGGGAGCCCATAGTTTTCTCTAAAAATACCTTACAAATGAGATGAGATATAGAAGCAGCTATGGGAGATATGAAATGCAAAGGAATTTCTATTTAAAGTGAACCTGTCAACTTTGAATGTACTTCTTTTCATTTTCTTTGGGTCTGTTAAATATAGAAAGTGTTTTGTTAAGGAAGAATTGCAGGTACAGATATTTGTACATGGCCTAGATTGGACCAATGTACTATGCATATACCTTCTAGAAGCTGCACTGCGAGCACACAAGGTTGCTCGCTTAACACGGGCACCATTCAGGGAACGCTTTACATTCTCTCACAGAAAGCAAAGCATTCTCTGATTGGACCAGGTGGAGCAGTGATGCTACATTCTCCACCTCTTTCAATCAGAGAATGCTTTGCAGTCATTGAGAAGATGCAAAGCATTATCTGAATGGCATCCATGTTAATTCTGCCAGAACTTCCTGCACTCTCTGCGGCACCATTTTCAGTTACATCGCTCTCGACTATTCCAATGTACTACAGAACCCCTCCTCTCAGTGTTCTATAGCAGTGGTCTTCAAACTACGGCCCTTTGCTAGCCGTTACCTGGCCCTCGGGTCACTATTCCTCCCACTGGCACCAGCATCGGGACGCTATTCCTCCCACTGGCACCAGCAACGGGACGCTATTCCTCCCACTGGCACCAGCAACGGGACGCTATTCCTCCCACTGGCACCAACAACGGGACGCTATTCCACCCACTGGCACCAGCAACGGGACGCTATTCCTCCCACTGGCACCAGCAACGGGACGCTATTCTTCCCACTGGCACCAGCAACGGGACGCTATTCCTCCCACTGGCACCAGCAACGGGACGCTATTCCTCCCACTGGCACCAGCAACGGGACGCTATTCCTCCCACTGGCACCAGCAACGGGACGCTATTCCTCCCACTGGCACCAGCAACGGGACGCTATTCCTCCCACTGGCACCAGCAACGGGACGCTATTCCTCCCACTGGCACCAATAAAGCTCCTACATCTAAGTACTGGTAAGCCACAATACATGTCATTTTTCTTCTTAGATGTAGATACACGAAAACAATCTCTCTCCAACAACAGGTACAGCAACATGCCTGCTACCTTTGTGGGCCAGAAAAAGACTATGTGTGCATCCCTCTATTTTCAAGGAGACGTGTGGTAATTGAAAAACAAGCATACATACTCACCTCTATGCTGCAGCACTGGAGTGATGCTTCAGCTGTCCTGTGTCTGCTCCAAGACTGAGAACTGAGCGATCACATGAACACTCATCTTTCAGCTCTTGGTATGCTCAGAGCGGAGAGTGGTGACTGATGGTCATTGCCCTCTGCTCTGCCCCTTGAGCGCCAGGCTGGAGAGGGGGCGGGAACAGCAGGCTTTGGCTCTCAGCCACACATTTATGGGATCCTTCCAGAGCCTCGAGCGGCTCTGCGACTTTAATTGAGAGCAGCCAATAGCCCACTATCACAGGATTCTTGCAAAAGCAAGTGTGCTCCTGTAATGCAGAAGAGAAGTGTAGCACTAACCCCCGAAGGAGCTGCTGGTTTGATTGGGCTTACCGTTACCTTCTTCACCTCGATTTGCTTCTAGGGGTTCCTGTGGTAGACGGCCCAGAAACTTTAGAGACTGAAGACAGGTCCGCTTAAAGGGATTTTTATTTGCAAAAAACATAGTTAATGAACAGTCTCTTAGTATAGGATTAGAGGGTTAGGAGGAAAGTTTAGGTACTCTTATGCCCCGTACACACGAGCGGACTTTTCGACATCCAAACTCCGACGGACTGAGTCCGGCGGACTATCCGATCGTGTGTGGGCTGCAACGGACTTTAGCGAAGCTAAAGTCTGACGGACTTTAGAAATGAAGCATGCTTTAAATTTTCCCGACGGAACTCCGCCGGACCCGGTCCCCTTTGAAAAATCCGCTCGTGTGTGTGCTACTCCGACGGACTAAAACCGACGCTAGGGCAGCTATTGGCTACTGTCTAGGAACTTCCTACGTCGAATCCAGTCGTACGTCATCACGTTCGACTCCGTCGGAGTTTGGTGTGATGGTGTGTGGTCAAGTCCGTTCGGTCGAAAAGTCCGCCAGAACTCCGTCGGAACTCCGTCGGAACTCCGGCGGAACTCCTTTGGAGGTCTGTCAGACTTAATCCCTCTCGTGTGTACGGGGCATTAGTGTCAAAGTCAATAATAAAGGACTTGCTTACTTCGACTAAATCCAGAGAATAGCTGGATGTTCACTCAAGTTGGATAGTCCCTCTTTCACAAGGCCTAGCAACCAACAAGGTGCTTAAATCAGGAACAAGTCTCTGCCACAGACGTTGTTGTACAACATGTAGGAAACTAGAACTTGTAGAACACTCGTGTGATACCTGGATCTTTCAGCCGGTTTGGCGATACCCACGAGATTGGATTCACTTAGGTCCCTCAGCCTCACCAGGCTCTTGCTAAGAAGCCAACCCGTACGTGACCTTCTTCTGAAGAGAACTCCCCTGGATAGCTACGAAGTGGCTGGGCCTCTCCACAACCGGAGATGGCGCCGGACCACCTCGGAATCCTTTCTTTAGTTTCCCTGTCTCGGGCTAGCCAGCCCCGAGACATAAAGTCGGGTGGATCCGCACCCCAGGCCATAGCCTTCCTGGGGGCTGGTCAGGAGGACAGAGAACCATGGAGTCAGAACATACTTCTGGACCGGAACCTCGAACCACGTGACATCCGCATCTTAAGTACCCTCTTCCAGAAAGCACAGCAAGAGTGACACTCCCACTGGGCGGGCTCTGAGAGAAAGCAACCTTAAAGCACCCAACCAGACTGTGGTTCCATGCCTGCCAGAAGAGACAGTGCTCCCCGGTGGCCAGGCTGAACACCCTATAGTCCATTCAGACTGATGCTGAGGTCCAAATTTGGAATAATTATACCCAAACCAAACTGCAGTTCAGGTGTAACATTAAATTTCAAAAACATAGTGCGTGCTCTTCAGGAGCTGGCGCTACAGAAGTACGATCAAAAACCGTAGGCCATACTCTGCTTTAAACTTTTTCTGTCTATGAAGGACACAAAAGTAAACTCCCTTAATTGAAATGGACGTATCGCTTTTTTTTTTTTTTTTACAGTAGTCAGTTCATGGTGAGTCAAAGTACTTGCAGTACTTCCCCCATCTCCCTAGTTGCCCAGTAATGCTGTCTGCCATGTCTAACAGGGCTCTCCCTTCTGGTATGGCAGCCTAATACCACAGCTAGCATCGAGATAGTGGCTTTGCTAAATGCCTTTGGCTCCCAGCATTTGTCCGAGGCAATCACCGGCACAGGGAATACAGAGGGAGGTGGGGTGTGTAGGGCCTCAGGAAGGTGGGCATGTCAAGTATGGGCCCATAGGCGGGGATGACAATGTCTCTGGGACTGGGAGGAATTGGTTGGTAAGCGTGTTTCCATTCAGTTTAGAGGACGGAGGAAGGAAAGAAGAACAATACTATCCTTCCCTTCCTGTTCCAGTGACAACACCTCCCCTAATTTCACATAAAAGGGACAGGTATGTAAGAGCAAACTTCTCCTACAGGGTCACAGACAGACAACCCATCACATTTTAACTCTGCCCCACTCTATGAAGAAAAAAAGCAGTTGAAGTTAGACTTTCAAGTGTGCGTCCAACCAATTTTTTTCCAGTTTTGGATACAGTACAATAAAATTAGAACCTTTGACAATTTTTTATTTTGGGCTTTGCCCCCATTTTGAGATTTTCCCCTCACTTTGAGGAAATAATTGCCTTCAACAGGAAAGGAGTAGAAATTTCTCTAAAGCACTACGGATAGCAGTAAAAACACAACAAGGGTTCTAATTCTTCCACACTCTCTCCAAACCATTCAAAAAGCTATGGCTTTCTAATGGCAGACAAAGCAGAACAGATCCAAGCCTCAAAACGGCTAGCCAACAACAATGAAAAAAACAAAAAAAACAAAAAATAAAATAAAAACACTGAGATGTTAGCAGGACACCCCATCCATTCCTGGCAAGGTGGGAGACTTTCTACTAGGAAAGCAGGACCAGCTAAAACAAATTATCTTGGGTATGAAGACACCGCCACACACTGTATTCAACTCCAATGTCTTACCTTTACCTTACATTGGAGTTGAGCACAGTGTGTGGCGCTACCTGCATGCCATATTATATTTTGGCGTGAGATGTGCTCCATCACTGCCACCACCCGAACACAGAGCGTCAACCTGGGAGACTGATCCTGCAAGCTTGGAGCGGCGCTAATCTGTTATGAAATTATCTTGGGTATCTAGTATAGGGGATAGGCAATTTTGTATATTTACAGCCACAAGCTTCATTGAGGCTAGTGTAGCACACCCCAAAAGGAGCTGCTGAAGAATGTGGTCCTATTTCCTCCCTCTAGGGTGCACACAGCCAGCCACATGGCATTTTCATCATTCTTCCACTGGCTCAGAAAACAGTCTAGGGGTTATTTTCTAATTGGAACCAAGAACTTGGATAGGGGTTGGGGGCATGGAATATCCTGATAAGCTGTAACTGAACATTTTGAGGACTCCTCAACTTCCGAATGCACTGCTGAAAAAGCTGCTGGCCACGCTGCACACTCTGAAGGTCCCACAGGATTCCTAATGCTGCTGGTGACTTGTATTCCCTCAGGAGTATAAAAGATACACACTGTCACTTGTAGACCACCACAGGACAGTGGGATTCTTTGACACCAACTTCCTCCTGGCTCTCTTGATCCAACTAAATCCCAGTACATGGATCTGCAAAAATCAGTCCCCCAGCTAAGCCACACTGGGACCTTGGCGTCTTCCTCCAAGCTTTCTTAAGGATTCTGCACCAGGGGGCAGAGCCCCTGTACAGGACTGGAACCAGGAACACTGCAATCTGCTGCTCAGGCCATAAATATTAAGGCTGCTTGCTCTGCTCTTCCTCCCACTATACATCTAGAATCCTCTAGAAGAGTGGTCACAAACCTTTCAGACCTCACGGACCACTAAACTCACAGTTTTGAATCCCGCAGACTATTGACATGAATTTTACCTGCCTTATACAGTGAGTATTTGATCCTGTGCTATTCTTGTTGTTATTCTGTGTCTCACTGATAAAATAAAATTACCATTAAAATGATGGACTGATCATTTCTTTGTCAGTGGGCAAACGTAAAAAAATAAGCAGAGGATCAAATACTTTTTTTACCCCTACTGTACACACAATGCTCTGGCTCCCTGCCACCCCCACTTGCATCAGACGGCTGCCTTACACAGACTCATCATCAGATCTCATCTCCCTATCCAGCCACGTGCTCCAGCTCTGTGCTCCCTTGCCATTGGCAGTCCCCTCCTTAACCTCCCGTGCTCCGCACTACTCCTGGCGCCTCCCTCTGAGTTCACAGGAGCCGGTGTTCTCTTGAGAAGTGCCCGGGATATACTGCGCATGCTCCATACGGAACAGCACAACAGCTGATTTGCCGGTCAGCTGGGCTGACGTAACCAGGACGCATGAACACATCGTAGAAGATATCCCTCTCGATGGGGGATACCATTTCCCAGGCAAAATTTAAGCCTATACAAACAGCGGGGGGGCTGGATGACAGTTCTCAGGTTGTGCATCGCTGCTGCTGGAGGGCGGCTAGTGGCTGTGTTGAAGAGCTGGTTTTGTCTGTGTTGCAACCCGCCCTTTCACACAGGCAAAACCAGCCGCTGAACACAGCAAACCAGTCCTGCAACACAGACAAAACCGGATCATGACACTGTAAAGCCGCCCCACAACAGCTAGGTACAACGTGAGAACTACAGTATCCCCCCCCCCCCCCCCCCATTGTATAGGTTTCAATTGTGGCCGTGAAATGATATCTCCCATCGAGAGATGCCTTCTACGATGTACACTTGCGCCCTGGTCATGTCACTCCAGCTGATCAGCAAATCAGCTGAAGTGCGGCTCCGTCCTGCGCAGGCACTATTGGACGGGGTGCACTTCTCAACAGAACACCGAAACTACAGAGGAGGTATTGCGTATCAATGCGCGCTGACAGTATTGACTGTCATCACGCATTGAGAAAACCACTGGAAACGAGATTGGCCAGTATACATCCGCCTCAATGTTGATTTGCGGCAGAACCCTTGGGGACCACCAAAACGTTCTCATGGCCCATAGACCACTGGTTGGCGACAGCTGCTCTAGAAAACAGGGGGAAGTAGCTGAGCAGCAGCCTGTGAAACACTGAGCAGCCCTAATCAATCAACCCCTGCTCTACTGAGTATAGAGGAGCAAAAACTAAAATTGACCTAAATGCTTACTCTATACTAGGAGGGTGCTACACTAGGCCTTACATTTTTTGCATGTTACAGGGCAACCTATTGATTTTAATCGGCTGCCTACCTCATCTAGAGCGCACCAAAGTCACGCATGGACTTTTTTTTTTTTTTTTTTTAAATCACGCTGCACCAAAGCGCATGGTACTTTCTAACCATCATTTTGGTGCACACAATGGTAAGGTGTGTTGGGGTGCAATAAAGAATCAATGTCACCACCGCTCGCCTGCAAAAGGGAAGCGCGATTTTGAATGCGTTCCTACATTGCTCAGATGTGAGCCTCAGACAAACTTGCTATTAGGCTTTATATACAGATATAAGCCGATCTGTCATAGGAAACAACAGAAATGTTTTAGTTCAGAGCAAAGTTTAGTCGTTAAGGGGAAAGCGATTCAGGCAGACCACAACACAGAGGTATAATTACAGTATATGGATGATGGTAGAGCAATAATGGGATATATATATGATAGAATACACCCAGAAGATTTTCACTGGGGTGAATCAATTTCCAAAAAAAACAAAACAACTTCACCGCTGTCTCCTGTCTTTTATCCAGCACACTACCCACCCAAACCTCGGCTGTAAATCTCTCAACTCTTTCTGAAAACACAGTTTGCTCTGGATGGAAGTCTTCACCCGCAAGGAGACTTACCATTAAGACTTGTGATTTTATCTGACAAGAGGTGTGGGTATTGTGCTAGGAAATAAGGAGTCTGCATAAGATGTGGTATGAAAGGAACGCTTTTCCTTACTTTCTGCTATATACTCCATTTACAAAAACGCTGTTAAAGGAAGCCAAACACAGAATGAACAGGCAACATGTGACCACAGAATGGAGCATTTTCATCCTCTTTGCACAATACTTGGCTGGTCAATGTGTCACAGTGTCAGGGATGGGCTCAGCCCTTCCTTCTCTGAGCTGGCCGCTCAGCTTTTGGCTAATTGCCAGCTCACATCTCTCTCCACAGTTATTCAGCTGTTGATAGCCTGCTCGTCCATCCTGCCTACTTTTTTTTTTTTTTTTTTTTTTATCAAATCAGCGTTTATTGAATATAAGTAGTAGAATATACATACCAGTAAACAATGCAACAGGCACTAAAATAACGAATCTATCCTTTCGATATAAATGAACATTTAGCAAAGAACAGGCAAAGATTTTGCGTAGCATAGTCCATTAAATAACTTAATGATGGAGGGTCTACATAGAGTAAGGGGGGATCCCATGAGGGGTCCCCAAGGTTTACCAAGAAGGGGCCTGTCTACTTCTCTGCATTGCAAGTGGAGGTGTCCTCCAGCCATCTATCCCATATTTTATTGTACTTATTGGGGCAACCCCTGTGGATGTAGAGTCTTTTTTTTTTTATAGGGAAGGGCATTGTTAACTGCTCTAATCCAATGTTGCAGCGTGGGGGGGGGGGGGGGACCCTCTCATCCACGTCTTGGTGATCTGCAACCTGGCGATGAATAGTGTTTCTTGCAAGAAAACATTCAGATATTTCTCGCCCTCAGAGAGTGAGAGGAGCCCCAGGATACACTGGCGAGGGCATAGGGATAATGGGGAGCCCATGCGATTGTGGAGGAACCGGACCACTTGGGTCCAGAAGCCCTTTATAGACGGGCAAGTCCAGAGTAGATGGTAGAAAGATGCCTTGGATGCCTGGGACAGTTAGGGTTGTGTCCGAGTCTTTACTTAGAGATACGGTAGGGTGTTAGGTACGATCTATGGAGAATGTATAGGTGAGTAAGGTGGTCAGACAGCTTGAGCGATACAGTCTTACAGTTTGCGAGAGCCTCCTCCCAGTCCCCATTCGAAACCGTCCCCAGGTTGGTCTCCCATCAGGATCTCAGTTGATGGGCGGTGGCCGTGACAGTGGGCATCAAGAGGTATGCGTAGACCAGGGAGATGAATTTCTTGGGGTCTTTACCCAAGACAATGTCTACCAGCAATGGGGTTTCAAGTGTTGGAATATAATCCCCAAATTGTGTGTTGAGCGCGTGTCTGAGCTGAAGGTAACAGAATAACATGTGATTGGGTAGAGCAAAGTCATCCTTGAGGGTTTGTAAAGATTTAATCGCCCCGTTGGCCACAACCTGCGACAGGTATACGACACCCTTATCCGCCCACATCCCATAATCTGGGATGGAGTAGAGTTCAGACAATCGTGGTTTGGCCCAAAGAGGTGTGTGGGAGTGCGGGGAGGGTGCCCCTCCAAGATGCATAGCAAGTTACCAAATCTTGCGGTGGTGGAATAGCATATATTTTCCGTCCCCAATTCAAGTGGAGCTGCAAAATAGAATCTGGAAGGGGTGAATCAGTGGACCGGGGAATTGTGAGCAGACCAGAGTGGAGTAGCGTTCTCTATCAGATTGGTTGAAGTGGAAAAGTTGGGACGCTATATAGTAGAGGAAGAGGCCAGGGAGTGCAGTGCCACCTAGATCTACTGGCCATTTTAAGACCCGCATGGCAATTTATGACGAGACGAGCCCCAGATGAACGTATTAAGGATGGATTCCATAGATTTGAATATGCACGGGGGAAGGTATAGCGGGGCCTGCCAAAAGACGTAGAGGAGCTTGGGGAGAAGGATCATTTTGACCAGGTGTATTCAGTTCATAACCCCAAGGGGGAGATGGGACCATATTTGTGTTTTGGACTTCAGGATGGTGAACAGTGGTTCAACGTTAAGGGTGGTGAAATCAAGGAGGGATCTGGAAACGTGGACACCAAGGTATTTGATGGTGCTTGCTTTGACTAGGGGGAGTGCAGCTTGGCTGGCAGTGGGGACGCCTATGTCTAATGGGAGAATCTGGGACTTGGATCAGTTGATCTGAAGCCCGGAGAATGCTACAAAGGCTGTGATGGTTTGAAGGGCTGTCTGGAGTGAGGGGCCGGCATCAGCGAGGTAAAGGAGCATGTCGTCCACGTACAAGCTAATCACTTCATGCATCTGACCGCAACATAAGCCTCTGATGTCAGGGTGTTTCCTAAGGACTATAGCCAGGGGCTCCATGACCAGGGTATACAGTAGAGGCGAGATAGGGCAGCCCTGGCATGTACCCTGGGAAAGTGGGAAGGAGGGGGAGGTCTTGCCATTAACCTGAATGCGTGCTGTAGGGGTTTGGTGTAGGAGTTGGAGCCACTTGATGAATTTTGGTCCAAAGCCAAATCTATGAAGGCATTCCCACAAGTAGCTCAGTCCTGCCTACTTAAGTCGTCCAGACCAGAGGAGCTCTGCCTTCGCCTTAGTCAACATCACAGAAACTCTCTTTTGCATTCTTGTTTAAAGATTTGCTTTGCTGACATCCCTTCTGCTTGCTGTTCCACTACTTTGATCCCTGATTTCTGGCTTGGTTGACTATCTGTTCCGGTTACTGAACTTTGGCTATGTTTTGACCAAGTTTGTTCTTTTTACTTTTATTATTAAACAAGTGTCATTTAACTGTAATTCTGTCTCGGTCTGATTTTATGGTTTCTGACACACAGTCACTCCTCAATAACAAACTACTATGTCTTTTATTGTCTGCTCTAATTTATTGCAGACAGGAATCTGATAACAAATCATTTAAGCTGGGTTCACATTTGTGTTGCGGGAATGCACAGCCCTTTTGCAGGAGCATTTGATTCTTAACGGCATCTTCACACACTTTTATGCATGCCAGAATTCATGGTAACAAAGTTTTGGTGCTGTATGATTTTTAAAGAGTGTCATGCACTTCTTTCATGCATTTTTCACACATAGGAGAGCTTATCGAGATAAATGCACTGGTGTGAACAGAGCCTTACCTTCTCCATTCTTTTGGCTGAAAGAAGAAAAAAAAATATATAACTATCGTGTATTCTTTAGGGGAGCTACTGTGAGAAGGAACTCTAGGCAGATATAAATATTATTACATCAATAATTGGACCTGGTATCCACTTATTACAGCCCCTGCACAGCACGACTGGAGTATGATAGGAAGAAGAAGAAAAAATAAAAATCAGGCCAAGCGGTTCATGTGCTGGCAAGAGGCATGCGGACAGAAAAATAAAACAGAGCAAAAGAGATGAACTCACTACCGTGCAGCTTCTTTCACTGTCCGGCCACAGGCTGGAGTCAGGTCCGGGACCACTGGGTGTAGAGTAGAGGTCACCAAACTTTCTAAACAAAGGGCCAGTTTACTGTCCTTCAGACCTTATGGGGCCCAGACTGTGACCAGCAAGAACAGAAAATGCCCAGTGGTAGTAAACAATGGCTCAGGCTTGATGGTCGGTAGGAGTAAAAAGATTACATAGTGCCTGTGATCAGTAGGAGGAATAGTGCCCCTTCACTGGCATTGCCGGTACTTGTGGGAGAAATAGTGCTCCATTGTTTGTGTTAATGGGATTACTAGTACCCCACTGTTGGCATCAGTGGGAGGAATAGCATCCCATTGTTGGGGGGGGGGGGTCAGTGGGAGGAATAGCGTCCCATTGTTGGGGGGGGGTCAGTGGGAGGAATAGCGTCCCATTGTTGGGGGGAGGTCAGTGGGAGGAATAGCGTCCCATTGTTGGGGGGGGGGGGCCGGGGGAGGAATAGCGTCCCATTGTTGGGGGGGGGGTCAGTGGGAGGAATAGCGTCCCATTGTTGGGGGGGTCAGTTGGAGGAATAGCGTCCCATTGTTGGGGGGGTGGGGTCAGTGGGAGGAATAGCGTCCCATTGTTGGGGGGGTGGGCTTGGCTTTAGTGGGAGGAACAGCGTCCCATTGTTGGGGGGGGTGGGCTTCAGTGGGAGGAACAGCGTCCCATTGTTGGTGTCAGTGGGAGGAACAGCGTCCCATTGTTGGTGTCAGTGGGAGGAACAGCGTCCCATTGTTGGTGTCAGTGGGAGGAACAGCGTCCCATTGTTGGTGTCAGTGGGAGGAACAGCGTCCCATTGTTGGTGTCAGTGGGGAGGTATTATTGCCCCACTGTTGGTGTCAGTGGGGAGGTATTATTGCCCCACTGTTGGTGTCAGTGGGGAGGTATTATTGCCCCACTGTTGGTGTCAGTGGGGAGGTATTATTGCCCCACTGTTGGTGTCAGTGAAAAGAATAGGTACCTCATCATTAGGGTCAGTAAAAGGAAACGTGCCTTGTTTCAGTGGGAGGAAAAGTGCCCCAAGGGCAGGATAAAGGCAGGCAAAAGGCTGCATCTGACCACTGGTTTAGAAGGAGTGGGTTGCATGATACTGGCTATCAGACAGAGGACATCTAGCAGCAAGAAAATTGCAGCAAAAGCAGACTTTGAGATTTCTTTGAATAGAGTATTCTTCAACTTCGTTATGTTTAGCTGGAGCGCTGCTTTAAAAAAACTTCAACACTTTTTCTGTAAATTGTAAGAATAAATTGCACTATTGTGTCTGCAGCTACAGAGACCAGTGAGAACTTGGATTAAAGCTCATTTACTCCTTTTGTGAAAAAAAAAAAAAAAAAAAAAAAGCTAACTTACTACTTCTTATGCTGGGTACACAGGGGCCGAAAATCAGCCGTTGCAGGAACTGCCCGACATTTGGTCAGTCTGTCAGACAGAAGCCCGTCTCACAACCAGCTTTTGTCGAAGACACATGCTGAAAAACCAGCTCCCAATCAGTGCTTGCCGCCACTGGCTGTGAGCGTTGATCAGTGTGTGTTCTGGTGGGGGGGGGGGGGGGGGAGCATACAAAGGACAGCGGGGGGGAGCTATCCGCACCAATACGGCTTGTGTTTTGTACAGCGATCTGTACATTTTTTTTTTTCATTCAGCCCACTGGGTTGAACAAAAGAAAACCAGCAGTGTAAATACTTAAAGTGACATTAAAAAGGTTGCTTTAAAACTATACTTACCTGCTCTGTGTAATGGTTTTGCACAGAAAATCCCCAATCCTCCTTTTCTCGGGTCCCCTGCCGCCACTCCAGGCCCCCCCCCCCTCCTGCCTAGTGCCCCCATAGCAAACGGCTTGCAATGGGGGCACCTGAGCCTCTGCTCTGTGTGTCCACACTCACACACACGGAGCGTGGCTCGGCCCCGCTCTCTCCTCATTGGCTCACTGGCTGTGATTGACAGCAGCGGGAGCCAATGGCTAACGCTGCAATCTCAGCCACTGAGGGGGGGGGGGGGGGGGAGACCTGGGAGAGCCGAGGCTCTTGTGCACATTGCTGGATCGAGATGGGGCTCAGGCAAGTTTTAGGGGGGCTGGAGGATAGGATGCATGAATGTAAAAAACCTTGAGCCTTTAAAACCAATTGAAATGTCCACAGCTTGGCCACAGGTTCTCTTTGGATCAAATATCAGTCATGGCAAACCCTTTACTCTTTTCATGCACATTTGAAATGTAGATCCTGAACTTTCCCCATGCATAAGCTCATAATGCCACGTACACACGATCTGAGTTTTCGCCGGAAAAATATTGGATGTTTTTTTCGACGGAATTCCACTCAAGCTTGTCTTGTGAACACACGGTCACACAAAAGTTCTCAGAACTTTTGACCATCAAGAACGCGGTGACGTACAGCACTACAACAAGCCAAGAAAATGAAGTTCAATGCTTCCGAGCATGCGTCGAATTGTTTCCGAGCATGCGTAGGAATTTTGCACGTCGGACTTGCTACAGATGATCGGAATTTCCAATCAAAACTTTTTCCGTCAGAAAAATAGAGAACCTGCTCTCAATCTTTTCTGGTGGAAATTCCACCAGCAAAAGTCCGATGGAGCCTATACATCAGGGATATGCAATTAGTGGACCTCCAGCTGTTGCAAAACTACAAGTCCCATCATGCCTCTGCCTCTGGGTGTCATGCTTGTGGCTGTCAGTCTTGCTATGCCTCATGGGACTTGTAGTTCTGCAACAGCTGGAGGTCCGCTAATTGCATATTCCTACTATACATGGTCGGAATTTCCGACCAAAAGTTCTCATCAGACTTCATATATATGGGGCTTTAGAGGCAAGCATGCAGCCAGGGCCAGGACAAGGGGTGGGAGGGAGGGGTGGCTCCCCTGGGCGCAATGGGTTACGGTATGGATGGGGGCGCCCTTCTTTTACAAGGAGTGACAGAGGCCGTGATTCTGATAAGTAAGCAACTTCTGGGTGTAGGATCTCCCTAAGCTCGCACATCATATTGGGGGGATGATTGGGTTTGGCACCTTTGCCCTGGGTGACCTTGTCCGGCACTGCATGCCCAACTTGGCAGCTGCCAGGAAAACCTGAAATATCCAGGGTGGAGTTGGCCTTTAATCAATGTGTATTTCATTGGGGGGGGGGCACAGCGGGGACAATTTACAGTATGGAAATGGCAGTGAAATCCACAGGAAAATATTCCCATCGCTGAGCTGATGCTGATATGTACATCCAACAGTCATATGAAAAACCAAAGCGGTCGCCTGCTGCCAGAATGAGACACAAGGGAGACATGTCTCTGTATATCAACTATTATTAATAATCTGCCCGCTGTAAGCCAGCACCTATCTGTGGCTTCAATAAGCGCCAGCGCACTTCATTAAATCATTCTAAAACCTGCGCTCTCGCAAGTGATGTAATGGACGCTGATGTTTACAAAGTGTGTTATATTAAACAGGGCACAAAATCAAGTTTAGTTTGGACAGCAGACTCAGAGATTCACTCTACAAGAGCAAAATTTAGAGAGACTGACAGAGCTTCACCGTCACTGGGATTTAAAGGCCAAGGTCACCTTTTAAAAAAAAAAAAAATATTAAATAAACGCACATGATTTTGCAGGTAAAAAATCTGGGCCCTGCTCCTCCCAGTACATTACTCATAATTCAAATCTATTAAGATGCAGCGGCGGATGCCAGTTTGACATCCGTGAGGAAGCCTGCTGTGTCCATGCAGCCGCTATGTCCAGACACAAATGGGACTGCTTGCTTGCGGATGCATGGAACACCTGTGCATCCCGTGCGGGCAAACACACATTTGCACAAGGGTATGGATAGGTACTGTGAATTATGCCAGAGTCACTAAACCCACATCATAAAAAATGATCAATAAATGGTGTGTTACAGGGGTGTCCAAACTTTTTAAACAAAGGGCCAGTTTACTGTCCTTCGGTGGCCATCAGGAGTAGAAAATGTCCTGAAATAAGTGGGAATAAACCATGCCCCATCTTTGGCGTCAGTGAGAGGAATAACGCCCCATTGCTGGTGTCATTAGGAGGAATTGGAGGTATACAAAATGCACTTTTTATCTATCAAAAAGTGTTTCCCAGTGCTAAACCTTTCAAAAAGCCAATATAAAGGAATAATAGTGGTAAAAAAAAAACACTTGTGGGTTTAACCAATCTTGTTTTTTTGTGTACAGGGGCGTGGCAAGGGGGTGTGTCCTATGCCTGCATGCTTTTGCTGATAGGTGTCCCTCATTCCCATCTCAAAAAGTTGGGAGGTGTGCATCAGGGGCGATCAAAGGGTTAAATGTGTTCCTAGGGGGTACTTTCTAACTGTGAGGGGGGGGGGGGGGGTTGGCTGCGACTGTGGGAAGACAGATCTGTGTTCCTGTTTAGCAGAAACACAGGATCTCTTGTCTTCCCTTGTCACAGAACGGTAATCTGCCTTGCTTACATAGGCAGATCGCCTCATTCTGCCTCTGTCGGGAACTGTGGGTCCTGCTGTATCCAATCACAGTGGGAGAGGGTCGACGGCAGTGCGCGTGCGCACACACCGCAGGCCCAGAAGGGCAGAGTTACCAACAGGTACGCGATTCTGCCCAGAGGAACCGCCGCCCCGCAGTACATGCACATCTGGTTAAACATTGTGTGCGTTATGCATCACTTTAAAATCACTTCCCCGTGAGATTTTACACCTGTTGAAAAGTGAAGCAGAGCCATTGATGGAAATCAGGTTTCTATAAAGACCGGACTAGTTTGAGATTTACTTTTCCAGGAAAGCACTAACCAATGAAGCCTGGAATGAAGTGAGAGTAAGGGAGGATTTTTTTTTTTTTTTTGTTTTTAATGAAACCATCAGTCTGGCAGAGACACGGACTATAAATTCAGGCGATCGTGTTGTCATGACAGGATTTTTAGGGGAAAAAAAAAAAAGCCATTGGCTAACTAAGGACAGAGTATGTATTGGAGGGATGTCCATGAAACACACAAGACCAGCCAACTTCTATCACTGCATCACCTGCAGCCAAAATTCCATCCCGGCCCCTACGGAACGCTATGAAAGCCGGAGAACGGCGCTGAAACTGACGAGCTGCTAGAGATAGAAAGTCCCATTGCGAGAGCTATAAATTACTAATAATGGTGTACCCAGCCAAATCTCTTTTTAGTGGTATATTGAGGAAACATCTACACCCCCCCCCCCCTTTCATGACCAGGCCATTTTTTGCAATATGTCACTGCGTTCTGATAATTGCGCGGTCGTGCGACGTTGACTGCATACTAGCCCCATTATGCTTTTAATTTGCAGGCCTTGCGGGGAGCAAAAGAGTAAGTAAATCCCATCTGGATTTACTTCCCCCTTAACCACTTCCCAACCGGCCACTGCATACGTACGGCCTTGGTGGGAGCTCTCTCCTCAGTGGACGTTCAGGAACGTCCCTCAGAAGGAGGGGGATCGCTCGCATGCGTGCGTGCCCGCACAGCGGCGCAATCCCGATGCGCTTGTATCATGGCGCATCTTAGATCGTCAGGAGGGCTCTGTGATTGGCCCTCCCGATCACATGACGGCTGTGTCCAATTACGGCCGTCACGTGATGTAAACAGCCGGTTGTTAGGCGATCGGCACTCCTCTCCTCACACGGAAGTTGTCGGTGAGGTGAGGAGAGCGGAGCTCTGCAGCCGGCTGGTGATCAGTGAGTATGAGCTGTTTTTTTTACACACTGATCACCAGTCTAGTGTCACCAAAATGTAAAATACACAGTGAACACAAGTAAGCACACATGTCCCAAGACACACACGGCCCCCAAAACACACACACACGTCCCCCACATAGTAATGTTCCCCAAAACACCTGTCCCCCACATATATAACAGTAAAATCACATGTCCCAATGATCATTTGCACACATAGGTCTGTGATCACCTGCGCACATCTGTACATGATCTTTTGCGTACATCTGTCCGTGATCACACTAACCAATTATTATACACTTTTTTTTTTTTTTTTTACCAGAGACATGTAGCAGAATACATTTTGGCTTAAATTTATGACTAAATTTGATTTTATTGGATTTCTTTTAAAGTAGAATAAAAGGAAATAGTTTTTTTTTTCCAAATTTCCGCTCTTTTTTCGCTTATATCGCAAAAAATAAAAAACAGAGTCCTGAATAAATACCACCAAAGGAAGCTCTATTTGTGTGAACAAAATTATAAAAATTTCATTTGGGCACAGCGTAGCATGACCGTGCAATTCTTACTGAAAGTGTGAGGATGCTGAAAGCTGAAAATTGGTCTGGGAAGGAAAGGGGGCGAAAGTGCCCGGTATTGATGTGGTTAAAGAGGAGTTCCCATTATAAAAATAAAAATAAAATTTTTAAGTCAAATACAAATACTGCAGCTGCTGACTTTTAATAAATCGGACACTTACCTGTCCCAGGGTCCAGCGATGCGGGGGATCAAAGCCCCTCTCGTATCCCGCTCCGTTCGGCGGCGCCGGCATTTTAACTGTTGGCACTGTGACTTCACAGCCGGGCACCCACTGCGCGATTGGCTGTGCAATCATCTAGGACCTGCCACATGTCCCAGATGATTGACAAGAGGGAGGGGGCAGAGCTGAGCCCTTCCTGCGCCGAGGGGAAGTGACGTCAAGAGCCCAGGCACTGAAGGAGGCAGACTACGAGGGACCCCTTAGCAACAGCCATTTAGAGGTGAGTAAAAAAATTTCTTTTTTTAGGCAAATTAATGAATTTTTTTTTCGGTGGAACGCCACTTTAAGCTTTAGGTTACTTTCCAAATTATTATTATTATTTTTTTGCGATGCTTCTTTTTGTAGGTCTCAGCCTTGTAGCGCCGTTTAGCGATACGCGTATTCGTAAAGTTCACAAACAAATTTGAATTCGATCACCAGATCAGACAATCTTGCGAGATAAATGGGTTTTTTTTTATGCCGGGTCCATTTGTCGCCGAAGGCTCTGCTGCCTGCAAGAACGGCAATCATCTTTATAGCCAATAACTCTGAAATGTAATGTCATGCTTTAGAAAAAAACCACCAGCAGCAGATAGATCACATTTATTATAATGTCAGGGGGCGGAGGGGGAAATAAATAGATTTAAAACAGTTGGGAAAAAAAAAAGAGGAGAGGGATGGTATATGACACTTCACTTTGTGTGCGCCCCAGATGTCTCCACCTTCAACTGTAATAGTAACAAGACATCATCGGCAGAATTCCAGGCATGGAAACATTTTGAGAGACTCTCCAAATTATAGTTAGGACAGCAGTACATTGGGGTGCCGCGACGTGGGAACTACAGCTTACCCCTAAATTTGCAAATGTGTGCAAGCGAAACCAAGACCCAGTGGCAGGGCCCCCTCCCTCCTACCACCCCCCTCTAGCACCGATAGATAGAATTTAATGCAATGCATGAATCTATTGGCAGACGCTGCCACCCCTATACAGGCCGGGCACCTGAATTACAGCGGAGGGGGGTGGTTTTGAAGCACCTGATTAGAGCCATAGGCTCTACAATGTGTCCAAAAAGGTGAACTTGTGAGCGCCATGCTGGGCGCTCGCAGGTCACTCAGCTATGCTAGAAAAGTGAATGAATATTCGCTTCCCTAACACGAAACCTCCTCTCCGCAAATCAAGTGCTCTGATCTGTTACCCGTCACCAGATTGGCTGAAATGACAGGCAATGTGATTGGACGCCAGGTGTCCAATCATAGCAGGAGACGGGAAGAGAGGACGGTAGAAGACATCGAGGAGCTGTCCCACGAGACAGGCAAGTGCAGATAGCAGGTTGGGGGGGGGGGCGCACAGTGGGAGTGATTGATGGGGCACAGTGAGGCCGCGATTGAGGGGGCACAGTGAGGCCGCGATTGAGGGGGCACAGTGAGGCCGCGATTGAGGGGGCACAGTGAGGCCGCGATTGAGGGGGCACAGTGAGGCCTGGTCAGGAAGGAATTAAATCCTTCCGAGGCCGAAGTGGTTAAAGCGTAACTCCACTTTTGTTGCGAAAACAACCCTCCCCCCTCTGGGTGATCTCTGTAAATTGCAAGGATTTAAACCAGGGGGTCTCAAACTGGTGGCCCTCCAGCTGTTGCGAAACTACAAGTCCCATGAGGCATTGCAAGGCTGACAGTTACAAGCATGACTCCGACAGGCAGAGGCGTGATGGGACTTGTAGTTTTGCAACAGCTGGAGGGCCGCCGGTTTGAGACCCCCTGATTTAAACAAACTTTGTTGCAGATTCCTACCTTTTGTTATTCTGAAGAAATAGCAGTTTGTCGGTGTCCATGTGAAAAGCGAATCTGTATGGGAGTGGTTTTATAATTATGAATCAGCTGCTGCACTCGCAGGGCTCCAATGAGGAAAGTGGCCGGGTCTGCAGCCCTTTAGCCATGATTTCCCTTTGGGATCATCTCACCGAAAATTTTAATTTTTCGTTGCAAGGGATGCCTAAAATCTGACCTACATCTTAGTGCAGACTTCATTGAAAAATCAGCGAGCCAATCACAGAGTCAGGAAATTACTTTTTTTTTTGGGGGGGGGGGGGGGTGGCATTCTGTACACCATCTGTGTAAAGAACACCTCCAGGATGCATTTTACATCAAATTACAGAGCTGCAGGTTAAAGGAAAGGTCATTTTTAATAACATTCAATCACACATTGACTTGTGTCGTCTTTTTTTTTTTTTTTTTTTTTTTTTTTTACCTATTTTTCCCCCCAATTTTCCCCCCCAATGTAAGTGGAGTTACCCTTTAAAACCCCAAAGACACAGCTGAAACTTTAGAAGAGGATATTTTCAGTCATGTGTAATTACGAAGCAGGGAACTTCAGTCTCTGCCAATATCTAGTACAGAATCCCGGTCAGGTGAAAGATAATTGGATGGAAAGATTTTATGGTCTATTGTTTGATCATAAAATATTTTTCTTTTTTAAAAAGGGAAGGCACGCATCCTGCCAACTGAATTTATTCATTCAGCTCCCTCTCAATTTCCTTTTTCCCCCACCAAGAAATATCCGTTAGGAAGTGGCACAGAACTGTCAGGTGTAACTCTCCAGCACTTCTTTCATTAGGCCCCTTTCTCACTGGGACGGGAGCGGAGTCGGCGGTAAAATGGCGCTATTTTAAGTGCCACTTTACCTTTGTTTTAGTGGGGGTATTCAGCCAGCTAGCAAGGCGGTTTTAACCCCCGCTAGCGGCCGAAAAAGGGTTAAAACCGCCCGCAAATCGCTGCTGCAGTGGCGCTTTGCCGGCGGTATAGCCGTGCTGCCCCAGGAGCGGTGAAGGAGCAGTATACACACCGCTCCAAAGATGCGTCTTGCAGGAGTTTAACATCCTGCCAGCGCACCGCTCCAGTGTGAAAGCCCTCGGGGCTTTCACATTGGTGACACAGCAGCGGCTGTTTCAGGGCGCTTTGCAGACGCTATTTTTAGCGCTCTAACACCTGCAAAGCGCCCCGGCGTGAAAGGGGCCTTATTTGAAAGCCGATCTATAAGCCGTATTGCCTAATGACCGTCCAGCTCCACCTACACACATATCACAGGCATTTTCACAAACGTACATTTAAAACACACTCACCGCCCACTTTAATAGGTATACCTGTTCAATTGGCAGCAACTCAATGCCTTTAGGCATCTAGACGTGGGGAAGACGACTTGCTGAAGTTCAAACTGAGCATCAGAATGGGGAAGAAAGAGGATTTAAGTGACTTTGAACGTGGCGTGGTTGTCGGTGTCAGACGGGCTGGTCTGAGTATTTCTGGGATTTTCACACACAATCATCTCACGGGGTTTAACAGAAAATGGTGGGAGAAAGAGAAAATGTCCAGTGAGCGGCAGTTGTGTGGAGGAAAATGCCTTGATGTCAGAGGAGAATGGACAGACTGGTTCCAGATGATAGAAAGAGCAACAGTAACTCAAATAACTACTCGTTACATCCAAGGTATGCAGAATACCATCTCTGAATGCACAACACATCCAACCTTGAAGCAGATGGGCTGCAGCAGCAGAAAACCACACCGGGTGCCACTCCTGTCAGCTAAGAACAGGAAACTGAGGCTACAGTTGGCACAGGATCACCGAAATTGGACAATAGAAGATTGGAAAAACGTTGCCTGGTCTGATGAGTCTGGATTTCAGATGCGACATTCAGATGGTCGGTCAGAATTTGGTGCAAACACCATAAAAGCATGGATCCATCCTGCCTTGTATCACCGGGTCAGGCTGGTGGTGGGGGTGTAATGGTGTGGGGGATATTTAGTACCAATTGAGCATCATTTAAACACCACGGCCTACCGGAGTATTGTTGCTGACCCAGTCCATCCCTTTATGACTACAGTGTCCCCATCTTCTGATGGCTCCTTCCAGCAGGATAATGCCCCATGTCACAAAGCTCCAATCATCTCACCACTGGACAATGAGGTCCCTGTCCTCCAATGGTCTCCACACTCACCACATCTCATCCAATAGAACAGCTTTGGGATGTGGTGGAACGGGAGATTCCCCATCATCCATGTGCAGCCGATAAATCTGCAGAAACTGTGTGATGCCATCATGTCACTATGGAGCAAAATCTCTGAGGAAAGTTTCCAACACCTTGTTGTATCTATGCCACCAAGAATAAAGGCAAAAGAGGGTATAACCCGCTACTAGCAAGGGGGACCTAATACAGTGGCCGGTGAGTGTAGTTCGATCACAAAATATCCCTTTTAAAAGCTAAAGCATTAAAAACAGCTTCTGCTGCATTATTAACCTTGAATTCAAAGATTTCTTCTGCATTACCTTTTTTATTCCACTAGATGTCCTCAGTCTGATGGCCAGCATCAGCCTAAACCCACCCCCAGCCAGTGACTGGGACAGTGAAAAGAGAAGCAGCGCAGTGAAGAGCTCTTCTCTCCTTTCTCCTCCCATTGGCATGCTTCCTGTAATTACATTAACTGATTGGCTTCCTGTGCTGCTTCTTCCTCTCGTATGCCAGCCCTGCTGTACAGGACCTGCATGGGGCTAGTGGTACCAGATTACATTCAGCTGCTTACACAGCTTGCATTTAAAAAAAAAATACCTAAAAATTATGTAATAATGACTACAGGGCTGTGTTCATTTGTCTTCTATATCTGCCTAAAGTTCATTTCAGATCATTTGATTAAAGCTGAAGACTGATGTAGAAATGGGGGCTTCTTACGAGAAATAAGTGCCGCTTCTTCCCAAAATTCGAATGACATTAGAATTTTATGGTTTCTAGACATGTGCAATTCGTTTCGTTCCAAATTTATTTAAAAAATTTAGACAAATTTGTTCATTCGAAAACATCAGAATTAACGAAAACCCGTTTAACTTTTTTTAAAAATATTGAAAAATTCTCAAATCAAATAAGAAAGATTAAAATGATAGGTATTGGAATTTCCTTTCAAATTTGGCTGTTAGTCAACTTAACGAATACGAATTTATCCGAAGTTCCGAATTATCCGAAATAACGAATGCCGTATCCAAACAAATGGAATGTAAGGAATTATAATAATAAAAAAAAGTTTTATTATTATTATTAATTTGCTCCTTTACATTTGTTTAGATATGGCATTCGTTATTTTGGATAATTCGTATTCGTTACTTTCACTAACAGCCAAATTTTCAAAGCAATTCCAACATCTGTAATTTAATAGTTATATTGGAAAATTCACAAATCTGAAATAATAAATGATTAAATTACAAATATTGGAATTTCCTTTCAAATTTGTCTGTTAGTGAACGTAACGAATACAAATTCATCTGAAGTTACGAATTATTAATAATAACAACAACAACAACAACATTTTATTAATTGGTCACATTCCATTTATTTGAATACGACATTCGGTATTTCGAATAATTCGTAACTTCAGATAAATTCGTATTCGTTACATTCACCAACAGCCAAATTTGAAAGGAAATTCCAATATTTGTAATTTAATCATTATTATTTCAGATTTGTGACTTTTGCAATATAACTATTAAAATTACAGATATTGGAATTTCCTTTCAAATTTGGCTGTTAGTGAACGTAACAAATACGAATTTATCTAAAGTTACGAATTATCCAAAATAACGAATGCTGCATCTAAACAAATGTAAAGGAACAAATTAATAATAAATAATACATTTTTTTATTATTATTAATTTGTTACATTCCATTTGTTTCGATACATTTGTTATTTCGGATAATTCGTAACTTTGGATAAATTCGTATTCGTTACGTTCACTAACAGCCAAATTTGAAAGGAAATTCCAATATCTGTAATTTAATAGTCATTTCAGATTTGCGAATTTTCCAATATAACTATTAAAATTGCAGATATTGGAATTTCCTTTCAAATTTGGCCGTTAATGAACGTAACAAATACAAATTTATCTGAAATGACGAATTATCCGAAATAGCGAATGTCGTATCCAAAATAAGGGGCTACAAATACAGTAGCTGCTGACTTTTAACATATGGACCAGTCCAGAGAGCCCGCGAAGTCGGCAACCCAGCTGATCTTTGGATTGGCTGTCAGGTGCAGCTGCTGCCATTCCTGGTAAGGGAACCCAGCAGTGAAGTCTTTCGGCTTCACAGCCAGCTCCCTACTTGCGCATGCGTGGAGCACGCTACGCTTTCTAATTGGCCCATTGTTCAAATTCTCCAACCCGCCAGAAACTCCAACTACTTAACTCCCGGTTTCTTTAAACCAGCAGTAATTGGAGTTTTTGGACGAATTGGTGGTTGGACACAACACCGGCAACTGAATAGAGTCCAACGCACGATACTATGAGCGGACATTCTTACTCTGCTCCGATACCAGCCAACAAAATGGTTGCCTCCGAGGCGGAGACAACTTTGTCCTCATTAGCCGCTGTGCTGTCAAAACAGCTCAATCTTCCTCTACCGGACTTTATTCGGTTGTCGGGTTTTGTGTCCAACTACCAATTCCTCAAAATCTTCAATTACTAAAGGTTTAAATAAACCGGAAGCGACGTGGTTGGAGTTTCTGATGGGTTGGAGAAATTGACAGAAAACCGGCAGCGGAGAAGGGTTGGCTGAACTTCCAAGAGACTGCGCCATGCCGTCGTCTCTAGAAGTGGGGAACGGTACCCAAAAACAGGTACCCGCCCCCCCATTCTCCACAGGAAAGGGGGGGGTTTGGGGAGGAGACGGATAAGCAGAACTTCCACTTTTGAGTGCAACTCTGCTTTAAGCATTATTTTTGGCTAAAGGGGTTGTAATCCCTCATTGTTTTTCACCTCAATACATTCTATGCATTAAGGTGAAAAACCTTCCTTCCTGCAGCTCCCCCCCCCCCTCCCCCAGAAAGCCCCTTTTACCTACCTGAACCCGGTCTTTCCAGCTGCGGGAGGGCACACAAGCTCCAGCCGGTGTCTTGGGTCCTGGTTGGATAGATTGATAGCAGCGCAACCATTGGCTCCTGCTGCTATCAAATCCAATGATGCGGGAGCCCGGGGGGGGGGGGTGGTCTTCTGAGTCCTGCTGTCTGTGTCTCCAGGGGAGAGCGGTATTCCAATGTGGCACTCGAGAAAAGGAGGAGCCGCTGAGGGACTCCAGAAGAGGAGGATCGGGGCCACTCTGTGCAAAACCAACTGCACACAGGAGGTAAGTATGACGTTTGTTTTTTGTTTTTTTTAAACCTGAACCTTTAGTTAACTTTTAACACAGCTTATACAGAAAGATAAAACAGGCAAGAAGACCGGCTTCAAGAACCCAACGCTCAGTCCGCTTGGAGCCAGTTATCTTATATCCAATTCCAATTTTTTTTATTGTACATCATCCATAGGAAAACCGTCTCTGTTCACCTTGCAGCGATAAAATGTGATTAAAATTGTGATTGAATACACATGTATGGCCATCACAATACATGACTCATATTGGAAACGCAACAATTTCTATATCAACTGTTAAATGGGAAAATCTTACAGTAAATGTGATCAAGTTACTAAAAAAAAAAAAAAAAAACACGCCAGATATTTTATGTTTTTTTTTCTGTAGCAAGTGCCTGAACACCATCAACAAACCACACTAAAACTGGAAAAATAGCAAATCTAAAAAGGGAATTAAAAAAAAAAAAAAAATTGTACAAAAGAGCCAACAAAAATGATAAACATTTAGAAGTATCGGTAACTGTACTTGACAACCCTGTAATCAGCCATTTTAGGATGATGTCACAAGGGAGTTCCTTGGAGGAATTTCGTTTTTACTGAATACTACTTGCTTGTGAGCGTGATACTGAACCGCAGCGAAGAAGAGCTCCCCTCTTCCTGCACACCAAAGACCCCTCCAATTCCAGCACATGCATTCCCGTATTCCTCCACCAATACAAGCACCAATCACAGAGAGGAAAACCCAACAGAATCAGACATTCTATAAAGATCAATAAATTAACTGAATCACTTAAAAAAAAAAAAAAAAAAGGTATGTCAAGTCAAAACCCATTTTTCTTTCGTTTTTTGGTAGAGTGGGGAAGGACTAGAACCCTTGTTCGGTTTTTCTCGGCTATATAAAAGCTCCATTGGATATATTTTCCCCTCACTCCCTGTCTCAGTTACACTGATTTTACCAGAGAGGAAGCAAGAAATAAAAAATCTGCAAGGGACAGACTAAAACAAAAATCTTTAAAAGCGGTTGTATTTTTCCTTTTATTTTTTCCAGACCTGCAAGGTAAAAGGCATAATGTGCTAGTACGCATTACATACTAGCACATTATTTGAAACTTACCAGAAAACAAACCCCTCCAGCGATGTCATTTCTGGAGGCCATGTTCATCTTTCATTCGGATCCACGGACTCCGCGTGTGCCGGGGGGGGAGGGGGGGGGCGTAATTCATGGCACAAGATTCTGAAGGCGTGTCATCGGCTCCATGTACAGTGAAGATCTCCCTAAACAGCGCACGTTTAGGAGATATTTACAGTACTTATAGGTTGGCCTTATTATAGGCTGACCTGTAGGTACAAACTACTGTATGCATGGAGCTTTACTTCTTCTTTAAAGTGGTTGTAAAGGCTGAAGGTTTGCATTCCATACATGAAAGCGGTTATACTATGCATCAAGATAAAAAACCTGCTGTGATGCAGAAGGCCCCCCAGAGCCCCCCCCCCCCCTTTTACTTACCTGAACCCGATCTTTCCATCAATGGGAACGAGTTCTGATTGGATAGATAGCAGGGGCCGAGTCCTGGACGCAGCAGCAGGACACGGGAGCATGCCCACACGAGTGCCTCGAGGGAGAGCGGCTCTCCAACGTGGCACTCGAGAAGACGAGGAGCCAGAAGCGCCACTGAGGGGCCCCAGAAGAGGAGGATGTGCAAAACCAACTGTGCAGAGACAGTTGACATTTGTTTTTCTTTTTTTTAGACAAACCTTTACATATCCTTGAAGGTAAAAAAAAAAAAATTTGCAGTGGGAGCCATTGGCTCCTGCTGCTGTCAATCACAGCCAGTGAGTCAATCAGGAGAGAGCAGGGGAGCAGTGCCAGCCACGGTTCTATGTGCCTTATGGACGCATAGAGCGGGACAGAGGAGCAAACACGCACCAGTTGCCCCCCCCCCCCCCCCATAGCAAGTGGCCTCCTGCATTCTTAACACAGGAGGTTGGCTGCTCGGCTCAGGCTCAAAAGTTTTCTTAGAGAAACTGCAAACACAGTATGGCTGTTTGTGTCTATACCCAGAACTTAAAAAAAAAAAAAAAAAAAAAAAAAAACCCCACACATGAAGAAACATAGGATTCCCCTAAAAAATAAATAAATAAAAAATATTTTAAAAAATTACGGGGTTCCTGTTCTCCTACCCATTTCCTGTCAGGACAGGAAGTGAAGGCAAATCTCTTAAAAAGGGAGTCCCAGACAGCGGTGAAAATCTGACAGGGGTTCTAACCTTTCATACCAAAATGAATAAAAAAAGGTTTTGTCTGGACATATACAGTACTTTATTCTAATTCCCATTGCAAAATTGAAAATAAAAAAAACTTAAAAAAGGATCCTTTTAAGTTTTGTATTTTCCATTTTGTAATGGGAATTTGACTAAAGTACGGTATTATTTAAAGGGCGAGACCATTGAAAAGTGATATTTTAGTTAAAGGGTAATGTTAACTTTTTACAAATAATAAATGCACAAAAAAAATAAATGTGCATTCATTACTTTTTGTTGTAGGAGATCAGAAGATGGCTGATGCAGCTAGGTGGGCGGAGCCCCATGCGCCCACTTTTTTTTTTTAAACATTTTGACAGCTTGCAAGGGGAGAGGTTTCCCCGCTAGCTGTCAAAGTGGGGGGATTGGGGCCAGTCCTTTCGCAACACGTTACACTCTGAATATGGATGCAACATGTTACCAAAGGTGAATTTATCCTTTAAAAGGTGGAGCCCGACGTGTTGCGTCTACTCCTGATTTCTTATACGACTTGGACACTCCAGCATCCAGATTTCTCTGATATACACCATTCCTGACTACCTGGGAGATTTTGGTGTTCCCAACCCTCAATTGTGTGGCCCAGCTCCCCGTTACATTCTCCACCATCCAAAATAAAACCCAGCACAGATGGTGGGCACATAATGGGCACAGCAAGTAAGCATATGCTCAGAACAGAGATTTCCCCAATAAAGTCTTCAAAAGGATGAAAGAGACGGGGGGGGGGGGGTGTTTAACTTCCTAGAAGCTAACACTAAAATATCAGTTTTTCAAGGACTGACCCTTTAATGGTGCTCTTTGCTGGAAAGATCTGCTTCACAATAGATGGTGATTAACATACCTCATAATCCAGAATACTGAACCCGAGCCCTCTTTTGTCCTTCTCCAGTTCAACAATTTCCACATCTGGAGACCACAAAGTCAACTCTCCATTGTCTTCTTCATCATTCAGTGCAAGTTCCTGAGCTGTGTCTTCTGCTGACTTTACCTAAAAAACAAAAAAAGTATGAATTAAAAAATATATATATATTATTATTATTGTGTGTGTGTATAATTATATATATATATATATATATATATATATATATATATATATATATATATACATATATACACACACACACACACACACACACACACACAGTATCTCACAAAACTGAGTACACCGCTCACATTTTTGTAAATATTTTATTCTATTTTTCCATGTGACAACACTTTGGATATGACGCTGAGCACGTTCATTGTACATTGTAGCAGAGGTTGTTTTTGGGAAATAGACGTATGAGTGCTGCCAGCATTGCTGCAGAGGTTGAAGGGGTGGGGGGGTCAGCCAGTCAGTGCTCAGACCATACACCGTACACTGCATCAAATTGGTCTGCATGGCTGTCGCCCCAGAAGGAAGCCTCTTCTAAAGATGATGCACAAGAAAGCCCGCAAACAATTTGCTGAAGACAAGCAGACTAAGGACATGGATTACTGGAACCAAGTCCTGTGGTTTAATGAGACCAAGATAAACTTATTTGGTGTCAGATGGTGACAGGCGTGTGTGGGGGCAACCAGGTGAGGAGGACAAAGACAAGTGTGTCTTGTCTACAGTCAAGCATGGTGATGGGAGTATCATGGTCTGGGGCTGCATGAGTACTGCCGGCACTGGGGAGCTGCATATCATTGAGGGAACCATGAATGCCAACATGTACTGTGACATACTGAAGCAGAGCATGATCCCCTCCCTTCAGAGACTGGGCCGCAGGGCAGTATTCCAACATGATAATGACCCCAAACACACCTCCATGATGACCACTGCCTTGCTAAAGAAGTTGAGGGTAAAGGTGATGGACTGGCCAAGCATGTCTCCAGATCTAATCCTATTGAGCATTTGTGGGGCATCCTCAAACGGAAGGTGGAGGAGCGCAAGGTCTCTAACATCCACCAGCTTCGTGATGTCATCATGGAGGAGGGGAAGAGGACTCCAGTGACAACCTGTGAAGCTCTGGTGACCTTCATGCCCAAGAGGGTTAAGGCAGTGCTGGAAAATAATGGTGGCCACACAAAATATTGACACTTTGGGCCCAATTTGGGCATTTTCACTTAGGGGTGTACTCACTTCTGTTGCCAGAGGTTTAGACATTAATGGCTGTGTGTTGAGTTATTTTGAGGGGACGGCAAATTTACACTGTTATACAAGCTGTACACTCACTACTTTACATTGTAGACAAGTGTCATTTCTTCAGTGTTGTCACATGAAAAGATGGAATAAAATATTTACAAAAATTTGAGGGGTGTACTCACTTTTGCGAGATACTGTATATATTTAAAACTATAATTATAGCTGACAATAACAATAACAATATTAAACTGAAGCACAGTGCCATCTGCAGGCTGATGGTTTATGTTTACGAATAAGGTCTTCAGCCTGCCTGTGATCATGTTATTTAGGACCAGAGCTGTCATTGATAGTCTTATCCGACAGCTGGCATCCGTGCACAGAGAAAAGCTGAAAGGGGATCGCAGATCAACGTTTCCTCAGCACAGTGTACAGGGGAACTTGAATCTATATATTGCTGTTGGGAACCAGTTAAATGAATATTAGAAGGGTAAATACACCTGATAACATCCGAGAAAATCCAAGGTTCCATTTAGAATACCAATGAGTCTTAATACATTACCTTATTAACCTGTACAGAGGCAACTGCTTGTGCTGTATGGAAAACATCCTCTTCCTAGAGACAAAAAATAAAATAAAATAAAATCCACAAATAAATAAGTACCCAACACAACATTTGCAAGCATTTCCCTTAAACACATGGACTGTCCCACTCACATGTATCCGTCGATAAAAATAGGGGATTTATGTTTTCATTCGGCCACTCCACCTGATGATGTCTTCTATGATGAAATGCGTAGGGGAGCAGAGGAGACTTCAATACACACGAGTTACCAGAAGTGGGAAGGTATTGATGCCAAATGGATGCATGTAGTTGTGGTATTGCTGGATTTTACTTTGTATTATGTGATTGCGCACTTTTATTATCTTAATAAACTGGGTTTTTACTGTACTACTCTATGAGAGTTCCTCTCTCCTTTACGCGTTATGTACATGAGTAAAACCAGTGGAAGCCTCCAAAGATGTGGTGAGATCGAGCCATATGGGACTAGAATGGTTTAACCCCATATGTGCTTCTGACCACTTCAAACTTGGTGGTCACATTTTTCCAGGAAGGATCCTGTGTGAGCACTGTCTGGAGCAGACATTTAGACCCCTCTCACACCACACCGCCCATAGCGTGGGCGGTAAAACGCCGCTATTTTTAGCGGCGTTTCACCGCCGGATTTGCAGCGCATTTCGGCCGTGGGTTAAAACCGCCGGCAATACGCCGCAATAGCGGCATTTTGCCGGCGGTATTACAGCGCTGCCCCATTGATTTCAATGGGGAGCAGTGGTGGAGGAGCAGTAAACACACCGCTCCTTCACCGCTCCAAAGAAGCTGCTGGCAGGACTTTTTCCTGACGCCCTGCCAGCGCACCGCTGTAGTGTGAAAGCCCTCGGGGCTTTCACACTACACATAATGGTGCAGCTTCTTTAGGGCGGATTGCAGGCGCTATTTCTAACGCTATAGCGCCTGCAAAACACCCTGGAGTGAAAGGGGTCTAAGTGGGCGTTTCTTTTGCCGCTGCCCGGTCACAGCAGATGGGATCTGATCTTTTGGTCTGATTTTGAATATTGGACATTCTTTGATGCCAGTATATGGGCGATATTGGATGCTTTTACATTCTTTGATGTCAATACAGCAGGTATAGAAAAGAATCACCCCCTTTAAAATGTTACTTTTTTTTGCTTGCAGCCTGAAATGAAGAGATACAGATTTTGGTTTTCTCCAGGTGTATTCACTCAGTGCAACTTATAACATCCAAATGAAAGATATAACACCAACATGTCAAAAAAAGAAATAAAAAATATATATGTAATTCAAAAACAGAACCCCCGAGTTGGAAAAAGGATCACCCCCCCTCCTAAAAATGACTTGTAAACTCAACCAGGTGTAGCTAATCACATTCATGATGGCACACGAAGCCATTTGATTTTCAACTGTGATCAGCTGTAGTCATTTTGATTAGCTTTTCTGGAGCATTTCAGTCCCTGGTAGTGCAACTGAAGCAAGAAATTAACGATGGGCTGTAAGGCACTGTCAAAAGATCTCCCTGGACAGGCACAAGTTAGGAGATGGAGACAAAAAAATTCAAAGGTTTTTATCAATGCCTAGAAGCACAGTAGAGATCTCCCTGGATCAGGAGCTCCAAACTGGATGAAAGAGCCAGGAGGAAACTGGTCAGAGAGGCAACTCTGAAGCAGTTGCAGGAATTTATGACAAAGAGTGGTCATTGTGCGTTACGCAACACATATCTATGCAGACATGTATAACCATGAATATTTATGCGATCATGAATCCTTATGTAACCATGTATATTTAAGCAAACATGTAATAAACATGCATCTTTATGCGACCAAGTAAATTTATGCTAACATGTATATTTAAGCAAACATGCATCTTTATGCAACCATGTATCTTCATGCGATCAAGTATCTTTACGCGACCATGTATCTGTATGCGATCATGTATAACCATGTATAGCCAAGCAAACATGCATCTTTATGCGATCATGAATAACCATATCCAAATATGTATTGTTATGCAACCATGTATCTCTATGCAATCATGTATATTAATACAAACATCAATAACTGTGCAACCACGCATCATGTATCTTTATGTAAACATGTATAACCATGTATATTTATGTAAATATGTAAAAACATGCATCTTCAGCAACCGTGCGTTTCAGCTAGTTTGAAAGCAAGCACCTGTACAACTGCCATTGGGCCCATACTAGTCCTGCAGGATTTAGCCAAGCACATATGCGCTATACTGGAGATACAACTCCTTAAAATGTGCTCATGGTTTTCCAAACGTGTTTATTTAAACATGCATTTAAGCAACAAAGTTTGCAAGCATGTATACTACACTGCACCTGCCTACAGAGCAGTCAACAACACTTCAAAGTGAACTGCTAACCATCCAGGTATGTAGCAACTTACAGTTGTACAGCCCCCCTGGATAAGCAGTAAATATGCAGCATATAATCCTGACTTGTTTTCACACGTTCCCATAGTAAGTACTCAACCTTTGTTAGCATCAATGGGCTGCTGCTATGTCTACAGAGGCCTACTGAACCTGTTGCCACATGGCATGGCTGCCCTTCCTGCCTACTTAAAAATAGGCCATAATGAACACGCCTCCTCTAGTGGCTGGACGAGAAACAGCAGCCCACTTGAGTAAGAGTATATAGCATGATTAAACAGCACACTGCTCCCAGTGGCCACCGGGAGAATAGACTGTCAGAACTCCGTTTCTCTTTCCAAAAAAGAGAAACTGCAAAACAAATAACAAATGCAAACTTACCATTCCTGCTGCAGGACTCTGAACGTAACAGGAGTCCAACTTTCACCCATAACGGCAAGCTTTGTCATAAAAGACCTGCAGAGACTGGGTCCCCCCTTAATCTGGGGTCCACTCCACTGGACCTGTAAAGCACCCCGCAGGAAAGCACCTTGGTCAGAACAAACACTGCACAAGGTTCCATTACGCAGGGTCCAGCGCCGTAAGGCTACATTACAGGCAAACCTCGAGGAATCTTCTCTCCTTCCAATGAGGCTTGGGTACCATCCATTTTGGCTGACAGCTTTTTCAAATAGATCCGATTGAAGTCCATCATTGTTAATAGAACTGTCCAGACCTCCAAGAGCACATGTATCACATCAGTGACCAGCACCTTACAGACACTGGCAAAAAAACTGAGGTACTTCCTGTATAGGAGGGGGGACTTCCTGTCTTTTGGGTGTGCCAGTGTCCATTCACCTATAGCTGGCATATAAATCAGATAGTAAATTACTATAGCTGCTCTGTGTCCCGTGATGTACGATAAAGAAATCATCTTTCAGCCGAAGTTTGGCACCATTCCACGAACGTGTGCCATTTTGAAGCGTAATGCCGCGTACACACGACCAGACTTTTCAACATCAAAAGTCAGACGGAACAATTCCGGCAGACTATTCGATCATGTGTGGGCTGCAGCGGACTTTTGATTTGCAAAAGTCTGACAGACTTTAGAAATGGAACATGCTTCAAATTTTTCCGACAGAACTCTGCCGGACCCAGAAATCCGCTCGTGTGTGTGCTAGTCTGACGGACTAAAACCGACGCGAGGGCAGCTATTGGCTACTGGCTATGAACTTCCTTATTCTAGTCCAGTCATACGTCATCACGTTCGAATCCATCGGACTTTGGTGTGATTGTGTGTGGCCAAGTCCGTTCATTCGGAAAGTCCGTCAGAACTGTCAGAACTCCGTCGAAAGTCTGCCGGATTTAAGTGCGGTCGTGTGTACGTGGCATAACATGTTAGCCATCTATTTTCTAGGCGTAATTTCATCTTTCACATTATGCAAAAAAATTGGGATAACTACATTTATTTTTTTTTAAAGCATGAAACGCTCTTCAAAAAAAAAAAAGAACTTTTGGAAAATTGCTGTGCAAACACTGTGCAAAATAAAAAGTTGCAACGATCGCTATTGTATTCTCTGGGGCAGTGACGGCAAATCTTGTCACCCCAGATGTTTTGGAACTACATTTCCCATGATGCTCATGCACCCTGCAGTGTAGTTGAGCATCATGGGATATGTAGTTCCAAAACATCTGGGGTGCCAAGAAAATAAATTATGATTTTTACATGTAGGAGAGAAATGTTAGAATTGGCCTGGGTGGCAAGTGGTTAAAGACTGCAGTCCACAAACTGTCACCCTCCAATGTAACTGAACTTGAGCAGTTCCGCAAAGAAGAGCGGGAAAATATTGCAAAGTCTAGATGTGCAAAGTTAATAGAGACAAATCCCAACACACTAAAGGCTGTAAATAAAGCAAAAGGAGGTTCAACAAAATACTAACACAAGGGGGTGATCCTTTTTCCAACTCGGAGATCCTGATTTTTTTTTTTTCTGACATGTTGGTGTTATATCTTTAACTTGGATGTTATAAGTTGCACTAGTAAATACAGCTGGATAAAAAAAAAAAAAAAACGGTCTTTCTTCATTTCGGGCTGCAAAGCAACAAAATGTGATTTTAAAAGGGGATTATCTTTTTCCATACCCACTGTACATGGGCAAACTGTTTGGACATTATTATTGATGTGTGTTAACATGGTTATGATATTCACCGTTATGATTTGAAGGATATATATTAAGGTTTTATTTCATACTGTTCTGCACTTTAGCCAATGTTATTTGCTTTTACATTAAAAAACCAACTCCAATTTCTATTGTGCCAAAACAATTAAAATCGTTCTCCAAAAATGTGATTGTTTTGGCATGATAGAATTTGAAGCACACATGGATAAAGGACACTGATATAAAATTGGTGTGCACTTCACCACATTAAGAGCCCGTTCACACTGAGGCAGCACGACTTGCAGCGCGACTGCCTCAGGCAACCGGGATCCGACTTTAGCGGCGGCTTGTGAAATGACTTCTGTATAGAAGTCAATGCAAGTCGCCCCAAAAGTCGTACAGGAACCTTTTTCTAAGTCGGAGCGACTTGAGTCGCTCCGATTAGAACGGTTCCATTGCATAGAGCGGGACGCGACTTGTCAGGCGGCTAAGTCGCCTGACGGGTCGCCCCTGTGTGAACCGACCCTCATTCACCTATTTGTTTATTTATTATTTTTTGGGTTATTTAATAATGATGATTTATGTTTACATGTTAGGGATATGATCATGTATATATGAAGTTTTTTTGTGTGGTTTTATATTACATGATTGACATTTATATCTTTATATAAATATTTCCTATGAGTGGTATTGTGCTGCACTCCTTTGTTTTTCAATGCATGTTTGGTGCCAGAACACATGTGAGTAATGGCAACATAAGGTTTTTTGTTCACATAGAATGGTACCTCATATTTATTTGTTGTTTGAGAGTAGTGCAGTGATTTAATTAGAGTAGTAGTGTTTGCTTTTAAATTTTGATATTACAAAATTTCAGTGCCAGCAGCTTATAGGCTCGGAGACCTAAGCGCAGCAATTCCTCTTTTCTAATCTTGTGTGAAAACCTTTATAAATAGACTCCGAAGTGTTCTTTCATTTATCTCATTACTGTAAATAAATGTAACATTTAGTGTAATATAGCAGTTGAGGTACCATTTGATCTTGGATCATCAAAGATTTTGGATCATCCGCAAAGTTGTCGTTTTCATCATCAACTAATCGGCGACAACAAACCAGTGTAAAGGGAGGAGGTACTTCTTTGAGAAATGAAATTGCCTCTCTGCGGGACTTCCCATATAGCTGGACCTGGTTAACCTGTGGTGGGGGGGGAAAAAAATTAAATAGAAAGGTTGGAGACCCAATGGGTCATGTGACATGCCACCATCGCCATCTTTGTACAAGATATTTGACAGGGAAAGAATAAACATTTTGCAATGTTTTGCTTTCGTTTAAATATTTCAGCTTAGATGAGGCATAGAAACCATCAAATATCAATAGCGTCTTTCTTCAGATAACAATGCCTACCATACTGAACCATACAGGACATAAATAAAATTATACATTCGTGAAAAAAGTATATTTGATAACGAGAAGAGACGTTCATATTTTGGTCACACGGAGAAAATATGAAACCTATGAAAGCCCTGTGTGTGTTTCTAACTTCATAGTATTAAGTCGATCCAGGTTTTGACTAACGCCCAGAGGAAGCTGGTGGAGTTTGTGTTCCTGGCAGCCCGGCGGAACCTGGTGCCAGCCGTTCCTTAATTTCTCTGCAGTTATGCAGCAACTTCTGGAAACCATGGCCCATGAGAAGCTCATATCTATACTTCCCGACACTCGCCAAATTTCTGAAGCTTTGGGATCCATGGACAACCACGATGACCATTTAAACGTGGACTGTTCTTTTCGCTCCATTTGGCCACTTGGACATCTTTTGTACTTTGTAGGGCCGCACGTGGAAATGGCCAATCCCCAACTTAAGTGTATGGTTTGGAATTATATTCAGAGGGAAATCATTGGAAAGCTTAGTTTAAGGCTGAATTAGGCTGAATTGTCTTTGTGTCCCTGTGGAAATAAGGGTGGCCCAGGGCCAGCCCTACCATGGGACCCAGTGGGCCCATGGTCCCAGGCGGCATTTTAAGAGGGGCAGTGGGGTCTCCTGAGATTTGCCTGTGGGACTGTCATGCAATGTGAAAGGCTGCATCAAATGAATGTGCAGTCCAGTGTGACACTGTCATGTAATGTAACTGACCATCTGTCAAAATTGAGCTTTGATGTCAGCTATCAAACACCAGCCAATGGGATGGGGTCTGGGCGGGCCACTATGTGTATGTGGCCCTGCCCCCTTAAGCATCCCAATCATTGGTTGGTGTTTGATACCTGCTGGGTCCCGCACCACCCTGGGTTCCGCCCACCCCCAACATCACCGCTGAATTTTGACAGCTGGTCTCTCTCTGCATGCAGTTACCGTACATTACATGACAGTGTCACACAGTTTGGCTCAGTGTGAAACTCCCTCCCCTTTGCCAGTGCCAATTAGTGCCACCTGCCAGTGCTTCCAATCAGCGCCACCTGCCAGTGTTTCTAATTAGTGCCACCTGTCAGTGCCAATCAGTGGCACCTAATATCAGTGCTGCCAATCAATGCCCATGAGTGCCACCTATCAGTGCCAATAAGTGCAGCCCATCAGTGCCACCTATCAGTGCAATGAGGGCCCATCAGTGCTGGCAGCGAGGGGGGGGGCGGGAGGTGGGACTGCAGCGGCAGAGAGAAAAGAAGAATCATTGGCAAGACTGCTCGCGAACCCCAGGGCCCCCTACATGTGCCCCCCTCCTCCGAGATGGAGGCTGTAAGAGAACTGTTGTCGCGCCTCCGGGCACACTCACGCACATGCATAAGGGACAATAGGAGAACTGTTGTTGTGCTCCGGGCGCACAAGGAACCTTACGGAACACACACGCGCCAATGTGCGTGTGCAAAGGAGTGCGCACATAAGCAGGAGCATGCCCCTTTGGCGTCAGGCGGCCTATATAAGGGGCGCTCCAACTGGTAACAGATGCTGACTGATCTTCAGCTGTTCCTGTACCCGTACCCGGTGACTCCTGCTTTTGCCTGAATGATACCTGTTGCTGAACCCCTGGCTTTCCTTGACCTTGCTTCTGGACTCTCCTACATCGCTGATTACTGGTTCCTGATTCCGGCCTCCTATCTGTCTCTGCTCCTGTCTGATGATTTGGTACCTCGCTGCCCGCCTGCTTCCGAACCCGGCTATTCCCGTGACTCCACCTCAGTCTCCTGCCTGGCTCCGAGCTGCCTGCTGTGTTTCTGCAACTCTGCTCCTGCGACCTGCTGTGACTTCCTGCATCCCCAAAGTCGCATCATCTCTCAATCTTCCTGGGATCCATCTGCAGGCACTCGTGTTCCTCCTTTCCCCTGGGTCATCTTCAGCGGGACCCGGGTTGGAGAGACAAGAGAGGCTGACCTCATCACTTCAGACTCCGACCAGGTATGTGACAGAGGCCCTGCATGCGGTTCGAGCCCAGTGTGCTGTATGACCAGTCCAGTTCAGTTTTAGAACACTGAAGAAATCCAAAAGGTTTTTTTTTTTGTTTCTTTGTCTGCAATGCTTTTACCAGTATTATGTCTTGTAGCCTACTTTTTTTTTATTTTATTTTTTTGTCAAAATATGTCATTCCTTCCACAGCGAGATTAAATTTCCGGGAAAAAAAAAAAAAAAAAAAAAAAACACAGATCCAACAGCCTTTTGAGGTTATTAAATTATGTGTACACCGAGTTCTGACAAGGCAGCATGGCTCTTTAGGTCAAAACGAGCGTGAAGAAAATCATAATAGACTTTCCCGAACTGGCCTGAGATTGTTGTGCGCCTAAACTCTGTAAGCCACATCAGTTCTTGGTTTCAATCAAATATTTAAGGGAAACCGCTTCAGTCTTGTCTTTCTTTTTTGTTTTATGGTAGCCATAGGGATCCGCCTAACATAGCAAGCAGGACGCAGAGTACATTATTATAGGAAAACACGTCTGCTCTACAAGACATGAGGGAAGATAATGGGAAGAACCCGACCACAGATGTCGATAGCTTGCTGGAGACTTATAAATCCCAGATAAAGCAAAATATCTGTCAGTTTGAGCCTTGGGCTAAACTCCAGACAAACAGCTCAAGGGCACAGCCAGAACTGCACCACTTCTTTCTCTGTTACAGTTAAAGTGATAATAAAGGTTCCTTAAAATAACAAACATGTCATACTTACCTGCTCTGTGTAATGGTTTTGCACAGAGCAGCCCTGATCCTCTTCTTCTAGGGTCCTCCAGTGCTCCAGTCTCCTCCTGTTCAGCGAGTGCCCTCATAGGAAGCCACTTCCTATGGGAACACTCGTGGGAGCTCAATGAATGAATGAATTAAATACTTGTATAGCGCACAATGCGAACTGAATCGCCTCTAGGCGCTGTGACGAGCTTTGATCATCTGCTAAAAGAGGAAGGTCTTGAGTTTTTTCCTAAAAGCCAGGTGATTTTCTTCCAGGCGGATGTTGACCCTGTCTGCGTCCATTGACACAGAACAGCAGCTCGGCTCCATGCCCCCCTGCCTCGTCACCGCATTTGATTGACAGCAGCGGGAGCCAATAATCTGCCCAGAGAGAAGGGAGAGAGGAAGAGCAGAGCCGGGAGAGCCTTGGCTCTCATGCACATCGCTGGATCTTTAATAGGCTCAGGTACATTTAGGCCCCTCTTTCACACTGGGGCGGGAGCGACGTCGGTGGTAAAACAGTGCTTTACTGTCGTTTTAGCAGTGGTTTTAACCCCCTGCTAGCAGCAAAGAAAGGGTTAAAACCACCGCAAAGCACTACAGCAGCAGCGCTTTGCCGGCGGTATAGCTGCGCTGCCCCACTGATTTCAATGGGTATGGAGCGGTATACACCGCTCCAAAGAAGCTGCTAGCAGAACTTTTTTTTTTTTTTACAGTCCTGCTAGTGCACTGTCCTGCAGTGGCTGTTTCAGGGCGCAATTTTTAGCGTTGTAGCACCTGCAAAGCACCCCAGTGTGAAAAGGGTCGGGGGGGGGATTTTGTTACACAGAAGGTTTTTTTTACCCTAATGCATAGAATGCACTATTTTTTAGTATACATTGGCTCCTGATGAGTGGAAAGAACCCATGAAACGCGTAGAGTTCCCTCTTTTTTCGATGCTATGCTATTACTACCATCAGACCGTACCTACTTTTACAATCATGATTTATTATGGACTTTTTGTATCACTTTGAGAGGTGTAGGTTACCAACCAACACCACCCACACCAGCTGCAGCGTTATGTATGTATGTATGTATGTATGTATATATTTGTTCCATGTGTCACTAATGAGCAACATATGTCATATCAATATTTAATATAATATTAATATATGTATAATATTTAATATATGTATAATAATAATAATATTTATTCACTGTATTTTGATATGACTCAACATGTGTATATGTACCAATAAACATTGATTTTCTTTTTATTACCATATAGCCGTAAACTTGATTTAAAGTCACAAATGTCCCCTCTCCTTTGTTTTGCATAATCTATGGGGCTAAAATCATGCTGGAATTGCATAAAAAGTAGTAAAGGAACCTTTTCCAAAATCACACCGTGCACAGATGCATTGATGTGAATGGGCACCATTGAAAGCCATGTGATAACTATTGCGTCATGGGATTATGAGACTCAAGTTGCATCTGATATCGCACCAATCTGAACGGAGCCCACATGATCAAACATGTCTAATCAACATTTTCCTACAAATGTTGTAAGTTGGGGTGATCAACCATGACATTTTCATGTATTGTACTTACCTCCAAAATTTCATCTTCCGGCTGCAGAATTCCAAGCTTGGCAACAGGACCTTCAGCAGCAATAGACGATATATAATGGTGGCCATCGAAAGAGTCCAGTTCCACCCCAAGTCTCATAGTGTGGATGGGTAAAAGCTGCATTACACAGAATAGAGAAAATCACTTGCTGATGGTAAAATTAACAGTTTGGAATTAATTAGCAAGCAGAGTAACCCTTTTCCTGCTTGGCCCCTGATAGGTGAGCCATCAGGGGTCTTTTAGACCCCTTGGTGGCTTATTAAAGAGAACCTGTCCCCCATATTAAAAAAAAAAAAAAAAGTTAAAGTAGCTATTGGCAAAAAAAAAAAATGTTTTCCCCATTTTGGATAGAGTAAGGTAGGTTTTAACCCCGTATTTTTTTTTTTTTTTGCCCTCTTTGCTCCAGCGGAGATTTACCTTCTCTTCCGGTCCCAAATGCATAGAATGCATTAAGGTAAAAAAATAAATAAATAAATAAATAAAACACATTAACCACTTGCCGATTGCTGCACGTCGATATACATCGGCACAATGGCAGCGGTGGGCAAATGGGCATACCTGTACGTACCCTTTAACTGGCGGGGGCCGCAGTGTACAGCATGACTGTGCCCACGGGACCCGCGGACTTGATGTCCACTGGTGTCCCAGAGCCACAGGACGGGGAGATGTAAACAAGGCATTTCCCCGTTCTGCCTTGTGACATGACAGATCACTGTTCTCTGTGATCAGGAGCAGCAATCGCTGTCATGTGAGTTGAACCCATCCCCCCCAGTTAGAATCACTCCCTAGGACACACTTAACCCCTTGATCGCCCCCTAGTGGTTAACCCCTTTCCCACCATTGTCCTTTACACAGTAATCAGTGCATTTTTATAGTACTGATCGCTGTATAAATGACAACAGTCCCAAAATAGCACCAACTGTCCAATGTGTCCGCCACAATGTCGCAGTCACGATAAAAATCTCAGATTGCCATCATTACTAATAAAAAAATAATAATAAAAATGGCATAAATCTATCCCCTATTTTGTAGACACTATAACTTTTGCGCAAACCAATCAATATACACTTATTGTGATTTTTTTTTTAACAAAAATATGTAGAAGAATACGTATCGGCCTAAACTGAGGGAAAAATTTGTTTTTTATATATTTTTGGGGATATTTATTATAGCAAAAAGTAAAAAAAAAATTATCTTCAAAATTGTCGCCTCTTTTTTGTTGATAGCAGAAAAAAATTTTTTTTTTTAAATAAAAATTAAAATCACAGAGGTGATCAAATACCACCAAAAGAAAGCGCTATTTGTGGGGGAAAAAAGGACGTCAATTTTGTTTGGGTACAACGTCGCACGACCGCGCAATTGTCAGTTAAAGCGACACAATGCCGTATCGCAAAAAGTGCTTTGGTCAGGAAGGGGATAAAAATCTTCTGGGGCTGAAGCGGTTAACTTTAGTATTTTATTATTTTTTTTAATGAAAATTTGCAGCTCCCAAACTTTTGCACGAATATCCTGTAGCATAATAAATTGGAATTACCACTTTTTTTTATTCTCTAGGGTGTCTTTTCAGAAAATATATGTTGTTTGGGGGTTTTATGTAATCTTGAGACCTAGAATGATTTTTTTTTTTAAACGCGTTGGGAAAATGGCGCTGGCAGCAAAAGGTTTAAACGCGACCAGTTCCATAAGTCAAAACAGAACATTTGATGGAGGCACAAAACCATTCTGATAAAGAATTACACACCTTGGAGTATTTCTGCAGCTCTTCATCATCTTCTATCTTTGTATCCAGACCGACCACCTGTGACAGAATAAGAAGCGTCAGGGGAAGCCAGCAAAAGTGAAGCGTTTGTCACCATTACCAATGCTAATCTGTTCAGGAGCCTTACCAGCCTGCCTGAATTCCTGATAGGTCACAATATACAGTGACAGTATCACTTTTCAAATTAGCGTGACCATTTATAATTAACAAGCCACCTGGAGTTCCAATACGGTGCCTTTGCTTTGGCTGAGATGATGGAAACCGTTTGCTGCAGGCATGAGGAGCCATTTCCTCAGTTTCCTCTCTCCTAGAAACAGACTACAATAATGCACCTTTGCAGCAAGTTACAAGGCGAGAGGCTGCAGCTGGGGCTGATCTGTGTCAGTAAAAACACAACCAAAAACCACACAGGCACCAAAACGTACATAAATTGTGTCATCTCGGTCCAGGAAGTAAACGGTCACCCCGAAGGATGCCTGAAAAAAAATTTTTTTTCGTACTTCTGAAGCGAAAAGGCAGAGAAAAGCAGATGAAGGAATTGACATAAAATTTCACTGAACCTGATTGAATTACCCTTTACAAGACTTAAATTGTAAAGGTTCATATTTTTTTTTTTAACCACTTCAATACCGGGAACTTTCCCCCCTTCTGGCCCAGGCCAATTTTCAGCTTTCAGCGCTGTTGCTTTTTAAGTGACAATTGCGCGGTCGTGCTACACTGTACTCAAACTAAATGTAATTTTTTCCCCACAAATAAAGCTCTCTTTTGGTGGTATTTGATCACCTCTGCGTTTTTTATTTTTCTCTAGCTATGCTGGGAACTCAGCCTGCTCTCCTCCAATGATCAGATTTGTCCTGACACACCTCCCCAGCACAGCCTATCACTGGGAAGATCAGTGTGCTGCTGCTTCTTCTCCCCCAGCTCTTATCTCTTATGCAGCTGAGAACAGAGGCAATGTGATCACTTATAATAATAACAATAAAAAAAAATTATATATATATATATATATATATATTATTTTCTTTTATATCTATACACAAATGCGTTGACTTGCATTTCCATTTTAAACTGAATGGGTTGTTTTACAAGGTGATTATTTACAAAATTAAGTGCCGGTTCACACTAGTGCGATGCCAGACATCGCATGTGATTCACACCGCATCACTGTGCAGATCACATGCATGTCTGTGCGATGCAATTTCAGCCAGTCTGTATAGCTGAAATCGCATCCCCGCCAAAATGGTGCAGGACCCCCTTTTTTTGGTCCGCACTGGAATCGGATCGCATGGGTGTTTTCGCACCTATGTGATTCGATTCCTGCACCATTTCACAGTTCGCACTGCGATCTGCAAACTGATCTTGGGGGTGTCATTAACTTTACACTGACACCCGCAGTGGATGTCAGTCCTAACAATTAAACTTCTGTTATTTGATCCCTTTTGGTCAGGAAAAATACAATGGAAAGAATTTTGTTTTATTTGCTGGAGAAGTTAAAAGAAATTCAAGTTAATTGTGGCAGAAATCTTAAGAGCCGATAACTTTATGTGCTCTCTGCTCAGGTTTAGACATGTACACTGAAATTTTTTTTATTCGTTTTAGGTTTTTTCTCCTTTCATTTTTGGGTCGTTATTATCAAAATTCGTTATTTCGAATAAATTCTGAAATTCAAAAATCTGTAATATCCATTACTATTAAATTAGAGGTAATGGAATTTCCTTTCAAATTTGGCTGTTGGTGGACGTAACGAATACCAATTTATCCGAAGTTACGAATTATCCGAAATAACGAATGCTGCATATAAATGAATGGAACGTAACAAATTAATAATAAAACATTTTTTATTATTGTGATTATTTTTTTATTATTAATGCATTATTATTAATTATAAATGAATTACATTTATTAAATGTATTAATCATTTATTATTAATCCGTATTCATTACGTACACTAACGGCCAAATCTGAAAGGAAATTCCAATATCTATACTTTAATAGTTATTGTTAGTTATTACATATTTTCAAATTCTTGGGTTTTCATTCTTTTGAATTTTCATTCTTATTTTTAGATTTTCTCATTTCCAATTTTTGGATTTCCGAATTTTAAAATCTTCAAAATGTTCGAATCGCTCAATTTTTCAAATTTCCGAAATAGTCGAATTTCTTCGAAACATTAATTCGGAACTAAACAAATTGCACATGTCTACCCATGATATCATAAACGACAAGAAAAAAAGCTTGTAGAAAGAAAATGAATCCAGGCACCACTTCCAAAGGTTTGGTAATCTGCAATATATGACATTTATGGGGGGAATTTAGACACATAATAATTTACATACCATAACTGAATAGTCGGGGCCAAGGCGTTTCTCCCACTTGGACTTTAATGCTTCATTCTCAGGAGTCAGGGGTCCTATGAAGCAAGTGCCATTTATAGCATTATAAAAAAGGCATACAGAAGATCCAGTTTATCAGTCAGTTGCTGCTACTCATATCACACACATGAATACTAGACATTTGAAAATCATAAAAATTCATAAATTAGTGATCGTAAAGGATTTTTTACATTTGAAATAAAAATAAAAATAAAAATAAAAAAAAGAAGGTTACACCTGTTCTGTGCAATGGTATTGCACAGAGTGGTCCCTTTACTAGACATGTGCACTGAAAAATGTGTTAATTTCATTCATTTTTTTTTTCTTTTTTAAGAAATTCAGATTTTTCTAATTTTCACATTTTCAAATTTACGAATGTGAAAATTCAGAAATTCAAAAATCCGAAAAAAAAAAAAAGAAAATCAGTAAAATTCGAAATAACTAATAACTATTAAAATTATAGGTATTGGAATTTCCTTTCAAATTTGGCTGTGTGTTAATGTAACAAATAGAAATGTATCTGAAGTTACGAATTATGCGAAATAACGAATGCCGCATCTATACAAATGGAATGGATCAAATTAATAACAAATAATAAATGAAAAGGTTTATTATTATTATTGATATTTATTATTATTATTAGATCGTTGCGTTCCATTCTTTTAGATATGGCATTCGTTCTTTCAGATAAATCGTAACGTCAGATAATATCATACGCGTTACGTTCACTAAAAGGCCAAATTTGAAAGGAAATTCCAATACCTAGAATATAATAATCATTAGTCATTTCAGATTTAGAATTTTCAGATTTTCATTCTTATTTTCGGTTTTTCAAATTTTCAAATTTTAGAATTTTAGAATTTTAAAATTTGCTCAATTTTAAAATTTCCCCATTTCCTGAAATTAAAAAATTCAGAAATTTCGGGAACTGACAAATTTGTCAAAATTCGTTAAACGAAACAAATTGCACATGTCTACCGTTTACCCTCTCTTTTGGAGTACTCCGCCAGGCCTGTCCGCTCCTTCCCATTTTCTACGAGTGCCCCCTAAGCACACAGTACTCCCATGTGGGAATCCTCCCGAGTCAGGCTGTGTGCATCCATAGACACACAACACATTGCTTGGCTACGCCCCCTCTCCGTCCCCACAGGATTAGACTGACAAGAGCCTCTAGCTCCCGCCTGTCTCTCCTGTGAGATTAGGAAGATGGAGCAGGGGTGCTGCAGTCAGGACAGTGCTGGATTTGTGGAGGAGTCAGTTAAGTGTTTAGCGACAAAAAGGGGAGGGGGGGACAGGTAACGGGGTGTATTTTTTACCTTAATGCATAGAATGCGTTAAGGTAAATGTCCTGTGACTTGAAAGTGAAGGAGAAGTAGCACAGATCAGATCATCTCTATGTCACTCTGCTCTCTCCTCCTATTAGCATGTACCTTGTCAGCACATGCACTGGCTCCCATTCTGAGCTCTGCTGTACAGGGACTGCAAGGAGCTGATATCAAGAAGAAGAAATGACACTTTGCTACTATGTAAAGTAGTGAGTGTACGGCTTGTATAACAGTGTAAATTTTCTGTCCCCTTAAAATAACTCAACACACAGCCATTAATGTCTAAACCGCTGGCAACAAAAGTGAGTACACCCCTAAGTGAAAATGTCCAAATTGGGCCCAAAGTGTCAATATTTTGTGTGGCCACTATTATTATTTTTTTTTTATTTAAATAAATGAGAACAACTAATGATCCCACGCAGGGGATATGAGCAGTAAGCATAACATGGTACAACTTAATAATACACATTGAGAACATATTTGGTAGAAAGAACTATCGAACAAACACCCCCCCCGGCCAAGGCCGGGGTCAACATAGGGTGACTGAGCTTAACTGCTCAGGAGTTGGGGTGTGGAGTAGTCCACCAAAATTTTTGAAAAAAAAAAAAAACTTGGATCGAGGTCATACGAGCAAGCAAAAAACAAAAATATGAAAAAAAAGGGGGGGGGGGCAGATGGCAAAGGAGGGACACAAGAGATGAGAAGGAAAGCTGGAAAAAGAAAAAGGAGGTGCAGAATAGGTAGGAAAGAGGTTCCCCCAGGTCAGGGGGGCAGAGGAGGTCAGAGAGAGGCCTAAGCTGGTCGGATGCAGAGTTGGAAGAGTGTAGGACCACCACGGGCCCCAATACCTTGAGGAATTTGGCGTGAGTCATGGAGAATACTAGTCATCTTCTCATTAATCATGGAGAGGCCTCAAGATGCTCTTCGCCTCCGCAAACAAGACAGCTGGCTTCTTCCAGGCCCTTGCTATTGCACACGTCGCAGCCATAAACAAATAGGTGGCCAATTTCTGTTGATGGGACAAGAGGCATAGGATCGGGCAGTGGAGTAAGGCCAACTTGGCACATGGAAGAGAGTAAACAGAAGACCAAATACCCTTGACCAGAATGCCACTAAGCGGGGGCAGGTCCTCCAGATATGAAATTCGTCTCCACGCTGACCACAGCCCCTGAAGCATCTATCACTGTAAGATGGGTCTGATTTGGCAATACGGGTTGGAATCCAGTACCAACGGAGGAGTACCTTGTAGGCTGCCTCTAGGGTAGTTGTGTTGAAAGGAGCATTTTCGCAAAATTAGACCAGGCTTTGCTCCAATCCACCAAATCAATGGGGGATAAGTCCTGCTCCCATTTGGGGACATAAGATATGGTGGTTGGAGTCCCGCTTGAGTTAAGGGAGGAGTAAATCAAAGATATGGTACCAGGAGATCCTGGAGAGTGTTAGTATGTTTGCTCAAAGGCTGATTTCTGGTACGGAAAAGCATCACAGCGTCAGAGAGGAAATACAGTGTCGTAATTGGAGATAGCGGAAGAATTCCACCGGGGGAGCTTCACGAGTCTCTAGGATTAAAGTCCACAAGGGGAAGGTGCTGGTTCCAAGTAGTGTTAATTTAGTCAACTAAAATGACTAAAACATTTTAGTCGACTAAATGAATACTATTTTAGTCGACTAAAACTAATATGACATTTTAGTCAAAAGACTAAGACTAAAACCAAAACCAAATTGAAATTCGACTTCAAAATTAACATTGCTCTGTAGTGCATGTTCATACCTCTAGCCCAAAAATAATAACATATGAGATTTTTCATTCCAGCAGTATATAATGGAGTTTGGAAATTGTAGAGAAATGTTAACTAATGCATTACTATTTAATTACACCCATTAGATTTTAGACGACTAAAATGAGATTTAGTCAACTGAAATGTAGGACATTTAGTAGACTAAAATGTACTGGAGATTTAGTCGACTAAATAAAACTAAAATGGGACTAAAACTAAAATGCCCTTTTAGTCCTAAGACTAAAACGAAATCGAAAATTTGCTGCCAAAATTGGTTCCAAGAAATTGTCAGACTGGAGAGAATCTATGGGCTGGCCACCAGGAAAAAACTGTTGTCCTAAACCAGGGAGAAACAGGGTTATTTAGGAGGGGGAGAAGCTTCAAGCTATGAGCCATCAGAGAGGAGTGAGGAGGGATGCATTTTAAGAGAAAGCCATAAGAGGGCAGAGATGGGGACCAGTGCACAGTTGGGGATTTCCAGGAGAACCCAGAGTGGAATATCGAAGGTAGCCTGGAGCATTGGGCAGCCTGGTAATATTTGGGACGCCAAGCCCACCTCTGAGCCTGTGTTAATACGGGGTAAAGCGGAAGACCCTGGGACGCTTGTAGTCCCAAATAAAGGAGAGAAAGTCCCAAATAAAGGAGAGAAGCCTTTTATGGAGAAGAGGCAAGAAAAATGCGGAGATCCGAGCCGGTAGAGTCCGGAAGAAGTATAAGATCTTCAGAACGACCATCATATTGATGACATGGATGCAGCCAATCAAAGACAAGGTGGGGAACCATCAAGTCGTCATGAGCGTTGTGATGGTACATAACAGGGGATAGTAGTTAGCAGAAAAAAAAGAGAGGAGTAAGGGGGAGTCAGCTTCATACCCAAATATTCTAAAGCGGAGCCGATCCAGCGGTATGGGAAGGTGGATTGGAAGTGCGTAACCAGGGAACCTGCAAGGGAAATATTCAGCGCAGTGGTTTTGTGGTGATTAATCTGGAGCCCTGAGTTGGTGGCAAAAGAGGGTCAGGAGGGAATGTAGATTGGGTAAGAAGACCGCTGGGTTAGTAAGGGTCAAAAGAGCGTCGTCCGCAAACATATTTACCTTGTAACATTGGTCTGCGTATAGGATGCCATTAATATTTGGGTCAGCTCTGATGGCCATGGCCAGAGGTTCAAGGGCAATGATAAAGAGAACAGGAGACAGGGGACAACCCTGCCATGTTCCTCTGGAGATGGGGAATAGGGGCGATAAACAGCCAGCATAGTGGACGGCGGTCGAAGGGTAAACAAAGTGTGGTCAGCCAGGTGAGAATAGAGTCTCCAAAGCCCCACCGTTGAAGTACACAGCATAAGTAGTCCCACGAAAGGGAGTCAAAAGCTTGTATATGTCAAGCGAGAGTATAAATTCTGGGATTTTGCGGTGGTGTAACAGGTTAATCGGGTACAAAGCCTACCTGGTCCTTGTGGATCAAGGAATGTAGGTATCAGTATTTATTAATGCGAGAACACAGGATCTTGCCCGATAGTTTCATATCCTCATTCAGCAGACAAATAGGGTGGAAGGCTTGGGGCCACGGGCTTCCACAGTGGTTATCGGAATTGTGGATATGTGCACTTGTAAGGAGTCAGGAGAAGGCAGTGCTCCCTGTTTCATGCTATTAAAGTATGCTGTCAAATGGAGGAGCAGGAAGGAGGAAAATTTCTGGTAATATAGGCTGGAGAAGCCGCCTGGGCCCCGGGGCCTTTGAAACACAATGCCTTTGATGGCCTGGGCTACTTCCAGTTCAGAAACGTGTGCATTGAGGGCCGTGTGAGCGGCAGATGGCCACCATTATTTTCAAGCACTGGCTTAACCCTCTTGGGCATAGCGTTCACCAGAGCTTCACAGGTTGCCACTGGAGTCCTCTTCCAGTCCTCCATGATATCAAGGAGCTCATGGATGTTGGAGACCTTGTACTCTTCCACCTTCTGTTTGAGGATCCCCCACAGATGCTCAATAGGGTTTAGGTCTGAAAACATGCTTCGCCAGTCCATCACCTTTACCCTCAGATACTTTAGCAAGGCAGTGGTCGTCTTGGAGGTGTTTGGGGTCATTATGTTGGAATACTGCCCTGCGGCCCAGTCTCTGAAGGGAGGGGATCATGCTCGGCTTCAGTATGTCACAGTACATGTTGGCATTCATGGTTCCCTCAATGATCTGTATCTCCCCAGTGCCGGCAGCACTCATGCAGCCCCAGACCATGACACTCCCACCACCATGCTTGACTGTAGGCAAGACATACTTGTCTTTGTACTCCTCATCTTGGTCTCATCAGACCACAATACATGGTTCCAGTAATCCATGTCCCTAGTCTGCTTGTCTTCAGCAAACTGTTTGTGGGCTCTTGTGCATCATCTTTAGAAGAGAATTCCTTCTGGGACTACAGCCATGCAGACCAATTAGATGCAGTGTGCGGCGTATGGTATGAGCACTGACAAGTTGACCCCCCCCCCTCCCCCACCCCTTCAACCTCTGCAGCAATGCGGTATAGCTGAGCTGCCCCGCTGATTTCAATGGGTAGGAGCGGTGAATACACCGCTCCAAAGATGCGGCTAGCAGGACTTTTTTTACCGTCCTGCCAGCTCACCGCCCCAGCGTGAAAGCCCTCCGGCTTTCACATTGGAGTGAAAGGAGATGCTTTTTTCAGGCGCTATACAGGTGCTATAGCACCTGAAAAATGCCTCAGTGTGAAAGGGGCCTAAAGGATGATAGACACAGTGTATGTGCTGTGTCATTTATCCTTCTCTATTTTCTATAAAATCTGTTAAAATCAAAAAATTTTGTGTCCTCCGTCTTCCCCCCCCCCCCCCCCCATTGTCAGGTCAGAGGTCAAAAGTCAGAAGAAGTCAGAAGTCAGAAGTCAGAAGTCAGAAGTCAGAAGTCAGAAGTCAGAAGTCCATTTTTTAGTTCATTATGAAATCATGTAATCTGTTTTAATCTGTAATCTGTTTTACTGATATGAAGTTCAGAGGGAGGGGCCGCAGACGTCAGCGGGAGTAGAGGAGGAAAAAGAAGAGCCGAGATCCCAAGGAGAGATGAGGACCTCCGGCGGGTCAGTGGTGGGTGTAAATGTTTTTTTTAAATACAGCAGCAAACTGAGACACTGGCCTATATTTACAAAATGAATTACAGGACTTTTAATGAGATTTACTAGGTCTTACTTTCGGGGTAGGGCTTATATTGCAGCCCGCCCCGATAATCACAATAGGTCTTACTTTCGGGGTAGGGCTCATTTTCGAGGAAATGTGGTATGTGTAGGAATGTGAGTTATGGACCTTGTATTGTAAACTCCTTGTGGACAGGGACTGATGTGAATGTATAATATAGAAGTAAAGCATAAAATTAACGTAAAAAAAAAATGCAATAAATTAACGGCGCTATATAAATATCTTTAATAAAAAAAATGTATGCTTGTTTACGCATGTTTTTTCCTACTCCAAAGCTACTCTCAGAAGGCGCCTGTGATGCATTTTTTTTTTTCTGCCTGTAAACGCTCCTCTTTAAATACACCTGATAAACCCCTTATGTGTGGACGGCCACATAGGCCAAGACCCCTCTCCCACGGAGGCAGTTTTCAGGCGTTTTAGCTCTAGAAATAGCACCTGAAAACTGCCTCTCATTCATTTGCAGGAGTACGTTCACACTGGGGCGGTGCACTTTGCAGGACATTAAAAAAATTCCTGCAGGCACCATCTTTGGGGCGGGTTTGGAGCGCTGTAAAAAAAGTGCTCCAAAAATGCCCCTGCCCATTGAAATTAACGGGCAGCGCTTCCGAAGCTCCTTAAAAGTGTTTCGAAAGCGCCGCAAAATGGGTACTTTTTTTTTTTTTTAAAGAGAACGTTGCCCGAAAAACGCCACAAAAGCGCATCTAAAACACGGCAAAAACGCTCTGTTTTAGCGGCGCTTCAGTGTGAAAGGGGTCTTACAGAGGTGCTTTAACAGGCATTAAAAAAACGGCTTATCTCCACAATAAGCTGCTCTTTTAAATTCCATGTGCATGAGGCCCGATAAGTACAGAGCCGCCTTTATGTGTCTTTTATATCTTCCTGGAGTTCAGCTTTACTCTCACACTACTAAGCAATTAAAAAAAAAAAACACACACACACCATGCAGCTATACAAAGGCACTTATCGACATTTGCTGACTGTTTTCTAATGTTTGGCATCATTTCGGAGTTTAGAGGGATCAGTGGAGGTGATGTGCATTACAATGCATTTTGGAAAGCAAACAAACACTAATCTCCGACTACAGCGTAACCTTACAACACATACATACAATCTTGATGACACATCTATAAAAGTAATGCCTTAAAACACAGCCATTGTTTAAGCTTAGCATGTAAACACGAATCTAATCAGAGGCTGAGGAAGGGGCAGCGTGGAAGTGGAGGTTCACTATATCACCAAAAGTATTGGGACACCTGCCTTTTCACGCACGAGAACTTTAAAGAGGAAGTAAACCCTGATGGGTGTTACTTCCTCTTTGTTTCCCTGCAAAGGTAAAGCATAATGGACTACTATGCATCGCATACTAGCCCATTATGTGTCACTTACCTGACACAGGAGCCAGTGATGTCACCGCTGTCCCCTCTTCCACGGAGCGTCCATCTTCTTTTCGGGTATTGCTGCTCCGGCGCTGCGATTGGCCGGAGCCGCGATGACGTCACTCCCACGCATGCGCACGGGAGCCGCCACTAACAGCATATCGCCGTTAGCAGCGGCATGCTCAGTGCGCCTGCGCGCCGCTGTCTACGGTGACTGTCTTTTTGCAAATATCTCCTAAACCGTGTAGATTCAGGAGATATTTCTTGGACCTACAGGTAAGCCTTAATCTAGGCTTACCTGTAGGTCAAAGTGGTCTGTAAGGGTTTACAACCACTTTAACCACTTCAGCCCTGGAAGAATTTACCCCCCTTCCTGACCAAAGCACTTTTTGAGATTCGGCACTGCGTCGCTTTAACTGAATTGCGCGGTCGTGAGACGTTGCGCCCAATCAAAATGTATGTCCTTTTTTTTCCCCACAAATAGAGCTTTCTTTTGGTGGTATTTGATCACCTAGGCAGTTTTTATTTTTTGCGCTATAAACAAAAAAGGCAACAATTTTGAAAAAAAAAAAAAAAAAATGTCTATATTTTACTTTTTGCTATAATATCCCCAAAAAATATGTAAAAAACATTTTTTTTCTCAGTTTAGGCAAGAATGTATTCTTCTACATATATATATTTTTTTGTTTACCAAAAATATCGCAATAAGCGTATATTGATTGCTTTGTGCAAAAGTTATAGCGTCTACAAAATAGGGGATAGATTTATAGCATTTTTATTAATTATTTTTTATTAGTAATGGCGGCAATGTGCGATTTTTATAATGGCTGCGACATTATGGCGGACACATCGGACACTTGACACCATTTTGGGACCATTGTCATTTATGCAGAGATCAGTGCTATAAAAATGCACCAATTACTGTGTAAATGACAATGTCAGGGAAGGGGTTATCCACTAGGGGGCGATCAAGGGGTTAAGTGTGTCATAGGGAGGTGTTCTAACAGTGGGTGGGCTTCCACGGACATGACAGTGATCACTGCTCCCGATGACAGGAAGCAGTAGATCCCTGTCATGTCACAAGGCAGAACGGGGACATCTCCCCGGTCTACCTCTCCACTGCGCAATCACAGGTCTCCAGTGAACATAGAGTTCCCGGGACCCACGGGCACGCTCCCACGGTGGGCCGGCACGTGCACGCCCAATAGGAGGGAAATTTAAAAGGGACGTACAGGTATGCCCATTTGCCTACCTGTGCCATTCTGCCAGCGTACATCTGTGTGCGGTGGTCGGCAAGCAGTTAATGGTATCCCAGTCTTAGTCCATAGGGTTCAATATTGGGTTGGCCCACCCTTTACAGCGATAACAGCTTCAACTCTTCTGGGAAGGCCGTCCACAAGGATTAGGAGTGTGTCTATGGGAATGTCTGACCATTCTTCTAGAAGTGCATTTGTGAGGTCAGGCACTGATATTGGACGAGAAGGCCTGGCTCTAAATTTATCCCAAAGGTGTTCTGTCAGGTTGAGGTCAGGGCTCTGTGCAGGCCAGTCAAGTTCCTCCACTCCAAACTTGCTCATCCATGTCTTTATGGACCTTGCTTTGTGCACTAGAATGCAGTCATGTTGGGACAAGAGTTTTGCACCTATAAAGTCCCACCCCTAAATTTCTTCCATTAGATTCATTTATAGCTATGGGTGCCAGCACTAAAGTGAACCGGTTTACTTTGTATGTGTAAAGCACAGGTTTTTTGTAACTCAGGAATTTTAAAACGGGAAATGGAAGTAGACCATAGGTGGCCCGCTGCATCTGTGGCTTCTTTTAACCACTTGCTGACCGCTGCATGCCAATGTACGTCGGCACAATGGCAGTGGTGGGCAAATGGGCGTACCTGTACGTCCCCTTTAATTGGTGAGGCTAGCGCGCGTGCACGCCACATACAGCGTGACCGTGGCGGCTAACGTGGACTCTATGTCCGCCAGTGTCCCGCGATTGCATCACGGAGCCGCAGAACAGGGAAATGTAAACAAGGCATTTCCCCATTCTGCCTAGTGACATGACAGGGATCCACTGCTCCGTCATTGGGAGCAATGATCGCTGTCATGTCAGTGGAAACCCAACCCCCCCCCCCCGGCCCTCCACAGCTTGAACACCTCCCTAGGACACATTTAACCCCCCTTGGCTGCCCCCTAGTGTTTAATCCCTTCCCCGCTAGTATCATTTATACAGTAATAAGTGCATTTTATAGCACTGATCGCTGTATAAATGACAATGGTCCCAAAATAGTGTCAAAAGTGTCCGCCATAATGTTGCAGTCATGATCAAAATCGCAGATAGCCATTACTAATAAAAAAAAAAAAAAAAAATTAATAATAATAATAATAAAAATGCCATAAATCCCCTATTTTGTAAACGCTATAACTTTTGTGCAAACCAATTATGTATATTGATTGGTTTGCACAAAAGTTATAGCGTCCACAAAACAGGGGATAGATTTATGGCATTTTTATTATTTTTTTATTATTGCGATTTTTTTTTTTTACCAAAAATATGTAGACACCGCCTCCGCTGTTGTTTATATATTTTTGGGGGGATATTTATTAGAGCAAAAAGTAAAAAAAATAGCTTTTTTCTTTCAAAATTGTCACTTTTTTTTTTGTTTAAAGCGAAAAAAATAAAAACCGCAGAGATGATCAAATGAAAGGGGGGGGGGGGGGGGGGGGTATTCCTGCGCAAACTCAAAGTAGCTAAAGAGAATGTACTGCTACACACACACTGAAGGAAATGTCTGAACCCAATATGGTGAAAAAGCTTTAAAGAATAGTGGCGCGCTGTGCTTTTAAAGTCAAAATAAAGCATATGTAAAAGCCACAAAAGGTCACTCTAACTTCCAATAAACAGATATCATAATGGTGGAAGATATAAAATGAAATATATATCTAAAAAAAAAAAAAAAAGTAGTGTAGGCAGTGAATAAGCTCATGATACTCAGAAGAAAAGGTACAGTATTCAGTGATTCAGAAGACAATATATAAAAGAGGAATAAAAAAAAAAAATCTGAATATCGCAATAAATATAATGTACATAGTAGAGAACTAAAGTGCATATAGATAAAATAAATATAAGATGGTGAAAAAAAAAAAAAAAAATTAAAAAATTTAAAAACTTAAAAATCACGCATAGTGCATAAATAACTCAATAGAGATGATCAAATACCACCAAAAGAAATCTCTATTTGTGGGGGAAAAAAAAAAAAAGACATCAATTTTGTTTTGAGGCAACGTTGCACGACCGCGCAATTGTCAGTTAAAGCAACGCAGTGCCGAATCGCAAAAAGTGCTCTGGTCAGGAAGGGGGTAAAATCTTCCGGGGCTGAAATGGTTAAAGTTGGCTGTGGATTGCATAACTAAAGGAAGAGTAATTTTAATGGTATGATTGTGGTGCTTTTACGTTCTTGCATAAAATAATGTGTGATTATTTATCTTGAAAGCAATAAAAAAAAAAAGGAGAAAAGAAAAGTTTTAGTTTCCTCTTTGCAACATTGTTTCTGCGAATGATATTATAATACAGTTTGAAAAAGGTTGCCATCCACCCAGGTGCACAGCGGCCGGAGCAATTGATTTTATTGAGTGGGATCCATTTCGGTTGTCATATAAAATGCCCCGTCGTCTCTGAGCATTGCAGAAGTGGAAACCTTTCATGATTTGTAATAGATACAATTGATCTCTGTGAAATTTGCTTTAATGGGCTGGAAATAAAGATGAGGAAGGGGGTGGGGGGGTGGAATAAAAAAATGTTGAGTAGGGAGAATTGATTTAAGCAATCATCCTGTTGCAGCTGCATTGCCCCCTGGGGGAATTAAGCACCTGACAAGACATTATTGTTATTACGGGAGCCTATCAGTACCGTACAATCGTGGACATCATTTATACATCTGGCAACGCTAAAGCCTTTCTGGTTTAATTAGGCCAGGGAGTAACTAGAGACCTGTTTTAGGAGTCAGTTCTGAACCAGTCGTCCGTAGGATCTCAACAGCCCTGACATCTCGATCCTTTCTGCTTTCTTACATGACTGTAATAGGGCCCCTGCTGCATAAGCAAGCCCGCCTGACGGGACGGGAAGGCGCAGCGTAGCTGGCTGTCCTATGTTTAACCCCAGCCAGGAGCTTAATGCAGGTCTAATGTTCCTATTTAAGTCATATTTAACTTAGAAAAGTCCTGAATCTCCTTCAACGTCTGAAAACGAGAGCTGAATTAAAAAAAGATCTACTCTTTAGTTTCTGTTGTTGTGGGCGGGGGGGGGGGGGGGGGATATTTGTAGGATGCTCATTAGTGGCGACAAAACCCATCTGTGCGAGGGCTCTGAACTAAAGTGGGAACGCGATGATAAATACTGACATAGGCTGTCCTGTAGAATATGGTGCACAGAACTGCTGAAAATGAAGGGACAGAAAGATCAGTAGGGACTGTTAGAAAAGATAGACAAAATAGGGGGCTTTAGGCCCCTTTCACACGATCGGTCCCACTTGGATCTGCCTGTCCCGTTTTTCAGGCGGATCTCAGCAGGCCACCCATCGACTTCCATGGACAGGCGGATATCGGGGGAACTGGAGAAAGTGCAGAGAAGGGCAACCAAACTGATAAGAGGCATGGAGGAGATCAGCTATGAAGAAAGATTAGAGGAACTGAATTTATTCACTCTTGATAAGAGGAGATTAAGGGGGGATAGGATCAACATGTACAAATATATAAGGGGTCCATATAGTGAACTTGGTGTTGAGTTATTCACTTTACAGTCAACAAAGACGACACGGGGGCACTCTTTACGTCTAGAGGAAAAGAGATTTCATCTCCAAATACGGAAAGGTTTCTTCACAGTAAGAGCTGTGAAAATGTGGAATAGACTCCCTCCAGAGGTGGTTATGGCCAGCTCAGTATATTGCTTTAAGAAAGGCCTGGATTATTTCCTAAGTGTACATAATATAACTGGGTACTGACATTTATAGGCAAAGTTGATCCGAGGGAAAATCCGATTGCCTCTCGGGGGGGATAAGGAAGGAATTTTTTCCCCTGCTTTAGCAAATTGGATCATGCTCTGCTGGGGTTTTTTGCCTTCCTCTGGATGAACTGTGGGTATAGAATTGGGTATATGGGATTGTATGATACTATTTTATTTTTTTGTGGTTGAACTAGATGGACTTGTGTTTTTTTTCAACCTGACTAACTATGTAACTTTGTAACTATGTCAGCGGAGTCACCCGTCTGCCGTCCAATCCGACAAGATCCGCTCAAAACAGACGGCTGGCGATACGTTATTGGATGGGATCGCATGAAAGCGGGCAGGCTGTACATTTTCATCCGATCTCCCCATAGAGAACAGCAGGGCTCCCGACAGGTCAATCTCAGCACAGCGAGCGGAGACGGACCTATCATCCGCCTGCTCAGCGGAGATCAACGGAGTGATCTCCCACTGAGCTGGCGGAGTCCGTCCAGCGGATCCACCCCATGTGAAAGGAGCCTTAAACCGTTTTTTGTTTTTAGACCTGATAACCACCAATGTGGCCAAGCAGCTACTCGATTGTTATCACAAGCAGCAGGAGGGCTGAGCGACCGGACAGCGCGTCTGCCTAAAGACCCGAACAAAGCGGGAATCGGCTTCGATCGGGTCTCGGATCTAGTAACCCTGGAAAGCGACGTCAAGATGTAATTTTCGGTTTATTGGAGCCTTAACCACTTACCTACTGAGCACTTAAACCCCCTTCCTGCCCCGGCCAATCTTCAGCTTCCAGCACTGTCGCACCCTGAATGACAATTGCGCTGTACCCAAATTAAGTTTTTATCATTATTTTTCACACAAATAAAACTTCTTTTGGTGGTATTTAATCACTACTGGGGTTTTTAGTTTGTTATAAAATATTGCAATTCCATGAGCGCGCACAATTTTAAAGCAAGACATGCTAGCTATCCAATTTCTCGCCTTAACATCATCTTTCACATTGTACAAAAAAAATAAAATAAAATAAAAAAAATTGGGCTAACGTTACGTTTTTTTTTATCATCATGTGTACCCCCCCCCCCCCCCAAAAAAAAAAAGCATATGAAAGAGCGCTGCGCAAATGCAGCGCAACATAAAATATTGCACAACATTTTATTCTCTAGGATCTCTGCAAAAAAAAATAATATATATATATATACATATATATACACACACACACATATATATATATATATATATATAAATATATGTGTATATATATGTGTATGTATGTATGTATGTATGTATGTATGATTTTAACTTGTACAAGTGTCAGAAAAAGGCCTGGGTCCTTAAGTGGTTAATAAAAGCTGTCGGCGTACCTGCTTGAAGCTCATTTCTATAGTTATCCGTCTGTTCCTGGTACCCTGCATCATGTTGTGGATTTTCCGGGACCTCTGTTATTTCAGCCAGTGGCATAACGGCAGGCAGCGGAGGCGGTGTCACAATTGGCACTTCTACACACAGAAAAAAAAGATAAGAAATAAATCGATGTTAGCAGGTTGTGTGTCAGGACAAGGAAGCAAAATTTCCTGACAGATAGAAAGACGTGCGGAAGAATAAGTAAACAATATAAGTGATCACGGTGACAAACGCCTGTTCTTCTCAGAGTATCAGGTAACACCAATTAGTAAAAGACACAGTCTGGCACAGAGCGCGGCACCCAAGCTAGACATGTACCTTGGTGCGGTTTCAGGCACGGCTCGGGGAACGCAGAGTCCAGACGTATCGAAAAATGATGTCAAAAACTAACGAGTGAAAGCTCTGGAGGATTCTGGGACATGAAAGTAGACAGTGATGTGCCCAAAACTCCCTCCAGCAGAGCGCTGCAGCTTTGTTGTGTATTGTTTAAGAGCCCATTCACACAGGGGCAACTCCTGATCCGACTTCAGGTCGCCCCTAGTCGCCTCAGGTCGCCTCAGGTCGGACAACATTTAAAAATCAATGTAAGTGAATGAGAGCCGTGTTAATGCACACTACTGAAGTCGCTCCGACTTCAAAAAAGGTTCGAGCCCATTCACACAGGGGCAACACGACTTGTAGGCGACTTGATCAGGCTACTTGGACACGACTTGACAGCGGCGACTTGGGACGACTTCAAAACGACTTGTGATGACTTCAAGCGCGACTTGGGACGACTTACAAGTCGCCCCAGGCCAGGCGACTTTTGCCGCGGCCAAGCAGAGAATGAGCTCAAGGGGAAACTCCACGGCAAATTTCTGAAAAAAATTTGGCGTGGGTTCCCCCTCCGAGAGCATACCAGGCCCTTAGGTCTGGTATGGATTCCAAGGGGAACCCCCTACGCCGAAAAAACGGCGTGGGGGTCCCCCCCAGATCCACACCAGACCCTTATCCGAGCACGCTACCCGGCCGGCTAGGAAAGGGGGTGGGGACGAGCGGGCGGCCCCCCCCCTCCTGAGCCGTACCAGGCCGCGTGCCCTCAACATGGGGGGGTGCCTTGGGGGAGGGGGGCGTGCGCCCCCCCCCACCCCAAAGCACCTTGTCCCCATGTTGATGAGGACAAGGGCCTCTTCCCGACAACCCTGGCCGTTGGTTGTCGGGGTCTGCGGGCGGGGGGCTTATCGGAATCCGGGAGCCCCCTTTAATAAGGGGGCCCCCGGATACCGGCCCCCCACCCTATGTGAATGAGTATGGGGTACAATGTACCCCTACCCATTCACCTGTGAAATAAAGTACAATAAAACACACAACACAGAGAAAAAGTATTTTATTGCACAGCCGGGGGTCTTCCGTCTTCGGGGGTCTTCTCGCCGGACTCCTCCGCTATGTGTGTGTAGCTCTTTTGCCAGCGGAGGAGTCCGGCTTTCTTCCTCCCCGCCGCCGGCCTCTTCTCCCGACTTCGGGGGTCTTGTCCCCCTCTTCGGTTCTTCTGCCGGGCCACCGCGCCTGGTCCGGTGGCCCGGTCTTCTGTCGCCGTCTTCCGTTCTTCTGTCGCCGCCTTCGGTTCTTCTGCCGGGCCACCGCGCCTTCTTATAGCTCTTTTACAGGCGGTGGCCCGGTCTTCCGTCGCCGCCGCCGCCGCCGCCGCCGCCGCCTTCCGTTCTTCTCCTTCTTCTTCTCCTGGAGATGTTGACTCGACGAGCTCTCCGGCCACAATGCCAGGGACGCGCTCCGCTGCCTCTTATATAGGGACAATGGGGCGGTGTCACATGGGTTGATGTCACATGGGTTGGTCACATGGGTTGATGTCACATGGTAAGGGGGCGGGGTCACCATGTGACATCAACCCGTGTGACCAACCCATGTGACATCAACCCATGTGACACCGCCCCATTGTCCCTATATAAGAGGCAGCGGAGCGCGTCCCTGGCATTGTGGCCGGAGAGCTCGTCGAGTCAACATCTCCAGGAGAAGAAGAAGGAGAAGTACATTGTACCCCATACTCATTCACATAGGGTGGGGGGCCGGTATCCGGGGGCCCCCTTATTAAAGGGGGCTCCCGGATTCCGATAAGCCCCCCGCCCGCAGACCCCGACAACCAACGGCCAGGGTTGTCGGGAAGAGGCCCTTGTCCTCATCAACATGGGGACAAGGTGCTTTGGGGTGGGGGGGGCCGCACGCCCCCCTCCCCCAAGGCACCCCCCCATGTTGAGGGCACGCGGCCTGGTACGGCTCAGGAGGGGGGGGCCCGCCCGCTCGTCCCCACCCCCTTTCCTAGCCGGCCGGGTAGCGTGCTCGGATAAGGGTCTGGTGTGGATCTGGGGGGGACCCCCACGCCGTTTTTTCGGCGTAGGGGGTTCCCCTTGGAATCCATACCAGACCTAAGGGCCTGGTATGCTCTCGGAGGGGGAACCCACGCCAAATTTTTTTCAGAAATTTGCCGTGGAGTTTCCCCTTGAGCTCATTCTCTGCTTGGCCGCGGCAAAAGTCGCCTGGCCTGGGGCGACTTGTAAGTCGTCCCAAGTCGCGCTTGAAGTCATCACAAGTCGTTTTGAAGTCGTCCCAAGTCGCCGCTGTCAAGTCGTGTCCAAGTAGCCTGATCAAGTCGCCTACAAGTCGTGTTGCCCCTGTGTGAATGGGCTCTAAAGAATTCAAAAGGGACAATTAGATAAGGCAGCAGCGGGAGGCGAGAAATAAAAGAAGTGTTACTTTTTAAACTCGGGGAGATGTGTTGCTTCGGTGAAAAGTCTTATTCATTACTTGTGGTTAGGGTTGTAGCACTCCTGCCTTGCAGTACTGGGGTCCCCAGTTTGAATTCTGACCAGGACTATCTGCATGGAGTTTGCATTTCTCTCCTGCGATTGCATGGTTTTCCTCCCACACACCAAACAGGTACACTAATAGGTTAAAGTGTTACTAAACCCACAACAGTAAAATCAGTCTGTATATGCAGTAAAGCATGCTTGTTATACTCACTGTGGAATCTCAGGGGTTAATCCTCCGCATTGAAAAAAAAGGCTGTTTGATCCTGTATGCAAAGAGCCTCCTCTTCTTCTACTGACTCCAGTACATGTCTGGGTAAGTACAGAGCCTTTAGAGTCAGGCTGCACATGCTCAGTTTGGCATGTATTGCTAGAAAGTTTTTTTTGTTGTTTTTTTTTTGGGAGAGTGCATGTGATCAGCACAGGGCCAATTAGCACTGTCCAGACAGTGGGTCAGGGGTCCTGGATTCTGAAAGGACTTCTCAGTGCATTAGGAAAATGCCTCCTACAAGCTTTACTAGAAACTGATAGACGTCACAAGACTGCTATATACTGCTGATGAGAAAGTATTTAGCAGTTTATATTTCCTAAATTAATGTCATTTCCATGGTCTGTGTACTGTGGGAGAACAGATATAGTGACTGCATTCTCCTGGGTTTAAGAACACTTTAATTGGGTCAACTGAATGTACCCAACCGCCTAAGTGCTTTCAGTCCCCAAAGTGCCATAGAAATACAAATTATAACTAAAAATGTAGATACTACTTAGAAAGTTGCATGGATCATTTAAAGCATACAGTGGGTATAGAAGAGAATTTTGTTGCTTTGTAGCCTGAATTGAAGACACAGTTTGTGTTTTATCCAACTGTTTTTACTCAGTGCAATGTATAACACATGTGAAAGATATAACACCAACATGTCAGGGAAAAAAAATTTAATAAAAAATGATTCAAAAACAGAATCACTGAGTTGAAAAAAGGATCACCCCCTTTGTGTCTGTATTTTGCTGAACCATCTTTTAGTCTGTTGGGATTTGTCTCTACTAACTTTGCACATCTAGACTTTGCAATATTTGCCCGTTCTTCTTTGCAGAACTGCTCAAGTTGGGTTACATTTGATGGTGGTCGTTTGTGGACTGCAGTCTTCAAGTCATTCCACATATTTTCCATTGGGTTTAAAGGGGTTATAAAGTTTCGTGTTTTTTCACCTTAATGCATCCTATGCAAAAAAACACCTGTCAGTGATCACCCCCCCTAACAGGGCCCCTCCCCCCCCCCGTTTTACCTACATGAACCCTCAAACATGCTCTCTCTCTGCCCGGGGTTCTAGGCTCTTGATTGGATTGATAGCAGCGCAGCCATTGGCTGTCAATCAAATGCAATGACGCACGCGCCGGGGCCGAGTCCTGCATTCAGCCTCTATGGACGCTGAATGCTGGACTTGGGAGTGAGCCCGCAAGGTAACCCCCCCGTTTCTCCAAGGGGGTTGATGTGGGGAGGACCCGCAAGAGCCGCTGAGGGACCCCCAGAAGAGGATGTTCAGGGCCACTCTGTGCAAAGCACAGTGGAGCACAGTGGAGGTAAGTATGGCATGTTTTTTTTTTTTTTGTTTTTTTTTTTTTTAAAAACCCAAACCTTTAGTGTCGCTTTAAGTCTGGGCACTGACTAGACCATGCAGGGACATTCACCTTTTTCTCCTTCAACCACTGTGTGCTCATTGTTGCCGTGTGCTTTGGATCATTGTCATGTTGGAAGGTAAACCTTCTTCCCATTGACAACTTTCTGGAAGAGGGCAGCAGATTTCACTCAAGAATTTGATGGTATTTTGCCCCATCCATCTTCCCCTGCTGTAGAGAACAAATCCCTATAACAGGATATTAAAACCACCCCCCCCAATAAAAGGATATGACCATCTCCATGCTTTACTTTAGGAATGGTGTTAATTGGCTGTGGGGCTGTATTGGATTTCCACCAGACATATCATTTGGTGTTGAGGCCAAATAATTAAATTTTAGTCAGTGGTGGCCTTTTTTGAGTAGTAGCTTTTTCCTTGCACCCCTCTCATATAAGCCACATTTGTGGAGAATTTGTGATATTGTTGTCACATGCACACAATGACCACTCTTTGTCATAAATTCCTGCAGCTGCTTCAGAGTTGCTGTAGGCATCTTGGTTGCCTCTCTGACCAGTTTCCTCTTTGCTCTTTCATGCAGTTTGGAGCGACGTCCTGATCCAGGGAGGGTCTGTGTTCTACCAAATACCTTCCGCTTCTTAACCACTTTCAGACCGGACCATTTTGCTGGTAAATGACCAGAGGTCTTTTTACAATTTGGCACTGCGCTGCTTTAACTGGTAATTGCGCGGTCATGCAATGTTGTACCCAAACAAAATTTGCTTCCTTTTCTTCCCACAAATAAAGCTTTCTTTTGATGGTACTTGATTGCCTCTGCGATTTTTATTTTTTGCGATATAAACGTAAAAAGACCGCAAATTTTGAAAAAAAATGATATTTTCTACTTTTTGTTATTAGAAAAATCCAATAAACTCAATTTTAGTCATACATTTAGGCCAAAATGTATTCAGCCACATGTCTTTGGTAAAAAAAAAGTCAATAATTGTATATTTATTGGTTTGCGCAAAAGTTGTCACATCTACAAACTAAGGTACGTTTTCTGGAATTTACGCAGCTTTTAGTTTACGACTGCCTATCTCATTTCTTGAGGTGCTAAAATGGCAGGGCAGTACAAAACCCCCCCAAATGACCCCATTTTGGAAAGTAGACACCCTAAGGAAATTGATAAGTGGCATGTTGAGCCCATTGAATATTTTATTTTTTTGCCTCAAGCGATTGAATAATGACAAAAAAAAATTTTTTTATTTTTTTTTACACAAAGTTGTCACTAAATGATATATTGCTCACACATGCTATGGGCATATGTGAAATGACACCCTAAAATAAATTCTACTGCTTCTCCTGAGTACGGGGATACCACATATGTGGGACTTTTTGGGAGCCTAGCCGCGTACGGGGCCCCGAAAACCAAGCACCGCCTTCAGGCTTTCTAAGGGCGTAAATTTTTGATTTCACTTCTCACTACCTATTACAGTTTTGAAGGCCATAAAATGCCAAGATGGCACAAAACCCCCACAAATGACCCCATTTTAGAAAGTAGACACCCCAAGCTATTTGCTGAGAGGCATTTTGAGTCCATGGAATATTTTATATTTTGCCACAAGTTGCGGGAAAATTACAAACTTTCATTTTTTTTTTATTTTTTTTTCACAAAGTTGTCACTAAATGATATATTGCTCACACATGCTATGGGCATATGTGAAATGACACCCCAAAATAAATTCTGCTGCTTCTCCTGAGTACGGGGATACCACATATGTGGGACTTTTTGGGAGCCTAGCCGCGTACGGGGCCCCGAAAACCAAGCACCGCCTTCAGGCTTTCTAAGGGCGTTACAGTTTTGAAGGCCATAAAATGCCAAGATGGCACAAACCCCCCCCAAATGACCCCATTTTGGAAAGTAGACACCCCTAAATTTAGGGGTACACTAGTGAGACTAGGTAATAAATGGCGGGTGCCCTGAAACTATAAAAAAAATAACTAACCAACCAGCGTCACCTGTAACAGTTATATGGTGATCACTGGTGAAAGGGTTAACTAGGGGGCAATCAGGGGGCTTTATGCGGTAGTATATGGGGGTCCCTGGCGCTATAAAAAGCTGCGGCGAACCTAAATACCTACCTGCCTAACTAGCGTCACCTGTGACACTAATACAGTGATCAGAAAAACGATCGCTTATTAGGCTGGGTTCACACTGGAGCGATGCGGGAACGCCACGAATCTGCGGCGGGTTCCCGCATCACATGCCTCCCGGCGGCAGTTCACACTGCCCTATGCGAACAGCTGGGAGTGTCAGTGAAATGTTAATGACACCCCCAGATCAGTTCGCATATCGCAGTGCGATCTGCAAACTCGGATCGCATGGTGTGAACACCCATGCGATCCGATTCTGCTGCGGACCAAAAAAAGGGTCCCGTGCGAGTTTGCGGCGGGTGCGACACGAATTCAGCCATACTATCTGTATGGCTGAACTCGAAACGCACAGAGATCGGATGTGATTTGCACTGCAGTGCGGTGCGAATCACATCCGTTCTCATAAACCGCTGCAATGTGAACCCAGCCTTAGTGACACTGGCGACGGGGGGTGATCTCGGGGTTAAACCTTTATTGGGGGGGGTTAGGGGGGTACCTTAGAACTAAAGGGGGCTAACCCTAACTGCCCTAACAGTTATTACAGTCACAAATGACACCCGCCGGGTGATCAGGGGGTTAAACCTTTATTAGGTAATAAATGGCGGATGCCCTGAAACTATAAAAAAATAACTAACCAACCAGCGTCACCTGTAACAGTTATATGGTGATCACTGGTGAAAGGGTTAACTAGGGGGCAATCAGGGGGCTTTATGCGGTAGTATATGGGGGTCCCTGGTGCTATAAAAAGCTGCGGCGAACCTAAATACCTACCTGCCTAACTAGCGTCACCTGTGACACTAATACAGCGATCAGAAAAACTATCGCTTATTAGGCTGGGTTCACACTGGAGCGATGCGGGAACGCCATGAATCCGCGGCGGGTTCCCACATCGCATGCCTCCCGGCGGCAGTTCACACTGCCCTATGCGAACTGCTGGGAGTGTCAGTGAAATGTTAATGACACCCCCAGATCAGTTCGCATATCGCAGTGCGATCTGCAAACTCGGATCGCATGGTGTGAACACCCATGCGATCCGATTCTGCTGCGGGCCAAAAAAAGGGTCCCGTGCGAATTTGCGGTGGGTGCGGCGGGTGCGACACGAATTCAGCCATACTATCTGTATGGCTGAACTCGAATCGCACAGAGATCGGATGTGATTTGCACTGCAGTGCGGTGCGAATCACATTCGTTCTCATAAACCGCTGCAATGTGAACCCAGCCTTAGTGACACTGGCGACGGGGGGTGATCACGGGGTTAAACCTTTATTGGGGGGGTTAGGGGGCACATTAGAACTAAAGGGGGCTAACCCTAACTGCCCTAACAGTTATTACAGTCACAAATGACACCAATGCAAAAAAAAAAAAAAAGCAATTGGTGTCACTGTGACTGGGGGGGGCAGGGGTAATTGGGGGGTAATTGGGGGGGTGATCGGGGGGGTGTGAGTGTGCCTGGCATGTTCTACTGTATGTGGGGTGTGTTGGTGCAACTCACCGAACCTCTCTCCTCGGTGCCGGAACGAAAAATACCGACACGGAGGAGAGAATACATCACTTCCTCTCCTGTGTTTACATTACAGGAGAGGAAATGATGTCACCGGACATTTTCATTCGCCGGGAGCGATCGCGAGGGGGTGGCCATGAATGAATGGCCGTCCCCTCGTCCGGGATCGCTCCCGAACGAATACCGACCGCCGCAGGCACCGGGCGGAGGCCCGATCGGGCCCCCGACCGGCGGGCAGGCAAGGACGTACATGTAAGCCCTTATGCCTGCCCGTGCCATTCTGCCGACGTACATCGGCGTGCGGCGGTCGGCAAGTGGTTAAAGAGGAAGTAAACCCTAATGAGTTTACTTCCTCTTTCATTCCCTGCAAAGGCAAAGCATAATGGACTACTATGCATCGCATAGTAGCCCATTATGTGTCACTTACCTGACACAGGAGCCAGCGAAGTCACCGCTGTCCCATGTAGTCCGCCGCATCCATGTTCTCGGTGGGTCTCGCAGCTCCGCCGCTGTCATTCAGCGAAGCCGCGATGACGTCACTCCCGCGCATACGCACGGGAGCTGAGACGCACAGGAGCTGAGACGCACAGGAGCTGAGACGCACAGGAGCTGAGACGCACAGGAGCTGAGACGCACAGGAGCTGAGACGCGCAGCATTTTCGTTATCGAGGATGCCACGCTCAGTGCGCCTGCGCGCCACTGTCTACGGCGCATGCGCCGTAGACAGCAGTGCCCGTCTTCGGGCAAATATCTCCTAAACCGTATAGGTTTGGGAGATATTTCTTGGACCTACAGGTAAGCCTTAATCTAGGCTTACCTGTAGGTCAAAGTGGTTTGTAAGGGTTTACAACCACTTTAATAGACTTCACTGTGCTTCTAGGCATTGATAAAGCCTTTGAAAAACAAAAAAGATTGTATCCATCTGCCTTGTCAGGGCTGGGCTCAGCTCTTCTTTCTCTGTGCTGGCCGCTCAGCTGTCGGCTAATTGCCAGCTCCCATCTCTATCCACAGTTACTCAGCTGTTAATGATCCTGCTAGTCAGTCCGGCTTACTTAAGCCGGCCACTCCAGAGGAGCTCTGCCTTCGCCTTGGTCACATCACAAGAAACTATCTCCTGCGATCCTGTTTAAATACTGGCTTTGCTGACATCCCTTCTGGCTCCAGATCCTGCTTGCTGTTCCACTACTTTGATCCCAGACTTCTGGCTTGGCTGACTATCCGTTCCGTTACTGAACTTTAGCTATGTTTTGACTAAATTTGTTCTTTTTTACTTTTATTATTAAACAAGTGTGATTTAACTGTACTTCTGTCTCGGTCTGATTCCATGGTTTCTGACATGTCTGTCCACAACCTCATCCTGGAGATCCAGGTGACAGTGCCTTGCCACCCATAGCTGAGTGTTTGCTTCAGTTGCACTACCAGGGAATGAAAAACTCCAGCTAAGCTCTTTTCATGCTGAGCTAATCAAAATGACCACAGTTGATCACAGTTGAAAGTCAAATGGCATTCTGTGCCATTGAGAAGGTGATTAGCTACACCTGGTTGAGTTTTCAAGCAATTTTTAGGAGGGGGGGGGTAATCCCTTTTCCAACTTAGTGATCCCGTTTTTGACTTTGGTGTATTTTATTTCTAACATACTACTGTTATATCTTTCACTTGGATGTTATAAGTTGCACTGAGTACAGCTGAATAAAACACTGTGTCTTCATTTCAGGCTAAAAAGCAACAAAATGTGATTATTTAAAAAAGGTGGGTGATTTGTTTTCTATACCCATTATAAATGCACACAAAGTGGATTTCTATAATTTGCTGAGATTGAAGAAAATATTTTAATAAAAAAGGTTATTTTGTGTAGGGAGTTCAGCTCCAACTATTCCATAATATAACGGAAAGATACTCAGACCTTTGCTTGGAGGCTTCTCTGGCAGAGGTGGGGGACCAGCTGGCACTTTACCCCTGGAAAGAGTCAGGTTGACAGTCTGTCCGGTGTTACGCAATGCAGTCACAACATCGGTATTGGACATGCCCTGGATGTTCAGACCATCCACCTTAAAATATTAAAAGGAATAAAAATTCTAGTTAATGACAAAGAAGAAAAATGAACAGCCAAGCCTTTAGTATGGAGCCTTCTTCTACATCACATAAGGACACTAGCGAAATACCAAGGCATGGCAGGGGTAACGGGGGGGCCTGAAGCCTGTTTTTCAGCGTCCAATGACCTGGAGGTAGTTGCATAGAACCCAGTTGTAAGGATTTAAAGGTTTGTTTCCTGTACGATATTAAAATTTTAAACATTGATGTACTTTAAAATTCAGAGCACTAATTTTTACATTTCTCCCCATGACATATTCACTGTGTATTCTTTATTCCTGCGGTTACACATATTAATAATTACATGCCTCCATGTTTCCTCAGATCTTACTGGCTTTCCATAGAAGGAAATTGGAGAAATTACTGCGCTAAACCAAAAATGTGCCAAAAAGCTGCTAACACTCGAACAAAGTCAAAACAATTATAAAAATACAGTGTAGCGCTAAAGTAATATAACAATGAAAAAACTGTAGTATTCACTGTGTATAACATTTAAACAAATCAGGAGAACTAGCAAGGAGTCCAATGTTCACTGGATGTGAACTGGAAAATGAGTGAAAGTTCAAAGAAACGTGTCCATCTCATATACAATGGCGAATCCTCGATTGAAACAAGGCCACCGCAAACTGGCTGTGAAACTGTGGATGTGAAGAAATCTTCTATCACAGAAATATAAAGATGGGTACTCTTACCGGATATGGTGGACCCACTTACCAGCGGTAGTGGGTGAATCGAGCTTGTGTAGGCCGAATGCCTCGGGGTTAGGACTGACAGGAAAAGGATTACTCCAAACGGGATGGTTCCACTCCTCATCCGTAAAAGATCCAACAGTTCCTTGATCCTAATGGACTCTCCAATACGAAATGAAACTTCCACCCAATAGGGGAGCCGGAGGTTAATGGTATGTAAAAATGGACTCAATCGAACCGAGGTAAAGATAAGAAAAAAAAATGGAGAGCGTAGCTTGCTCCCCACATTGCTTTTTATACTTTTATTACTCGTGATCACCAGTTTTTTGTACTAATTTTTGATGTACTGTATTCTTAAATACCTCTCTGGTTTTTGACCTACACCATATGGAGCCTCTCCATTTTTTCTTATCTTTACCCCGTTCAATTGAGTCCATTTTTACATACCATCGACCTCCAGACGGCTCCCCTATTTGGTGGAAGTTTTATATCCTATTGGAGAGTCATAAGGATCCAGGAACTGCGGTTGGACATTACAGATGAGAAGTGGAACCATCCCATTAGGAATGACAGGAAAAGTATCACTCCAAAGACTGAGGCATTCGGCCTACACAAGCTTGATTGACCCACTACCGGTGGCAAGTGGGTCCACCATATCTGGTAAGAGTACCCATTTATTTGATAGAGGATTTCTTCACATCCACAGTTTCATACCGTTTGCGCTGTTCTTGTTTCCATCGAGGATTTGCCACTGTATATGAGATGGACACGTTTCTTTGAACTTTCACGAATTTTCCAGTTTACATCCAGTGAACATTGGACTCCTTGCTAGTTCACCTGATTTGTTTAAATGTTATACACATTGAATACTATGGTTCATTGTTGTTATATTACTTTAGCGCTACACTGTATTTTCAGAATTCTACATAAGGAAGTAAGGATGTATGGCCTTCAAATAGAGAAAAGCTTGAGCCTACTTAAACCAGCTGAGGACCATAAATGAGCAGTAAGGGGGATGAATTTGGCCCAAGAAACACCATTTTGGAAAGCCTGGTCTAGATAGTCAGAAATTTCAAACTGATACCCTTCTGGCATTCAACATAAACCAGCTCTGCTGTGGCATGGGGAACACTAGCCATTTGGCATGGCATGGGGAATACTGACCATATGCTGCCACCTAGGGAATACTGGCCATCTGGTGTGGCAAGGGGAACTATGACCATTTGCTGCCGCATAGGGAACACTGGTCACCCCTTGCCATGGTGTTGATGTTGGACTTTAAAGTCCAAATTTAATCTGTCATATAAATCTGACTTTTTTTTTGTTAGAATGCATTGAAATACTTATTTGTTTTCAGTTAAGATGCTGCTTTCTGCCCTTGTATTGCACTGCTCTATGCTGGCAGTGCTGAAAGAAATCTACTGAGATTGCTAAAAACAGGGTGGAGGGTGAATCTCCCGCTTCCAGCTATTGTATTCTGACAGCTGTCAAAATACCCAAACATTGGCTATATGCAACTGGATGCTGCCACTGACAGTTTTCTGCACGGTACCTTTACTCTTAAAGCACTTGTTCCTCCAAAACTTCATATTCCCGATTTGCGCCCGCTTTATGATATACTTGTATGAGACAATATCCTGTCCTTTTTGTATTGCTTCCTTTATGTAAAAATACCTGGTGTTCCTGCCACTCCCTCTGCTTTCCTATTAAAAACTGACCACACTAGGCATGACAGCAGAGTGTGGTCAGGTCTCTAGCTAGGCTGGGAACTCTGTGTGCTCTCCGCCAATGATCAGACTTATCCTGACACGTCCCCTGCTGCATAGCCATTCACTGGGAAGCTCTGTGTGTTGCTGCTTCTCCTCCCTCCCAACTCTTATGCAACTGGGAACAGAGGGAATGTGATCACTTATAAAATAAAAAGGGAAAAAAAATAAAGTATTTTTATATCTATACAAAAATGGTTTTGCCTTTTCATTTCCATTTCAAACTGAATGGCTCATTTTACAAGGCGATTGTTTACAATCACTTTAGGATCAAAAAAACGTTGGGGAGGAGTAGTGCCGACAGGGCCAATTTGGCCGCTTAAAATGGAACTTTAGTCAGAAAATTAAAAAGTGGTAGTAAACCTAGTTACACCACTTGTACCTACAGGTGAGCCTATAATAAGGCTTACCTGTAGGTACTGTAAATATCTCGGAAACCTGCAGGTTTAGGAGATTTTTACCATATACGCTTGCGCCAACATCATCGGAAAATGCGCTCTGAGGTAACGGCCCTCCGTGCCATTTCTTCACTAGCAAGTGCCGTGACCGATGGCTCCCTCGTGCATGTGGGGGAGTGACATCACATGACTCTGGCCAGTCACAGAGCCGGAGTCTGTGGTCCCGGAAGGAAGAGGGGCGAAGATGAATGCGGCCACAACGTGGGCTTCGTTTGCAGGTAAGTGCCACATAATGGGCTAGTTTGCGATGCATACTAGCCCATTATGCTTTTACTTTGCAGGGGAAAAAAAATTAAAAAGAGGAAGTAAAACTCATCAGGGTTTACTTCCTTTAAGTCCTGCTAGATCACATCAGGCTGGCCCCTTTCGCAATTATAACTATGTAAAACATTACAAAATAAGTGTACTGTTTAGAAACCAGTAACACACTGTCTCACCCTTCTCCGCACATGCTCAGTTGCTCTCTAATAATAGAGCACTGTGCTGAATTTGTAGAGGCCGATCTGCTAGCAGCCTAAAGATTTACTGCTGCTAAGGGGCTCTGGGCTTCAGCAAAATGGCAGCCTCCAGCAAAAAGAAACAGGAGCAATGCTGGAGACAATTTACAAAACTCACAAATTTTGGTAGCATACTTATTAATGTAGAATGTATTTTTCTTGATAAAGATTATTATTTGTTTCGAGTTGTTATGGGTAAAGTTCCACTTTAACTCTGGTGCCTATTGAACTGTCCAGCCATATTTGGACATCCTCTGCACAGCTACAGAAAATGGGGGTAAGACTATGAAAATGGAGGCGTTTAGTACAATACCTGCCTGTGTATCTCTTTGTGGCTTAATTTGGGCTTTAAGCTTGCCCTGCTCTCAACACATCATACAAATTTCCAGGTCAGACCTTTAGGAAAAGCCTACTTACAGCAACAATTCTGTCATTAACTTTAATGCATCCACTGTGGTCCGCAGCACTGTCCGGTATGATCCCCTTCACATAAATACCAGAAGGTCCTGAAAAAGGAGATAGTGGACTTTAAAGATCATTTAGATCCTAACAATGATTTAACAAATGACAAAATTAATAAATTGTGGGTGTGTGCAAAATGACAACATATATTTGATGGCAAAAAAATTGTTAAGTAAAGGATTGTGTATCCCAACAACCACATTCAAGATCCTAAAACAGAGTCCTTTACCCTATCCTTTAACCCAGGGGGTCACCAAACGATGGAGCCCCGTAAGGTCTGTCCTTCAGACCTTACGGGGCCAGACTGTGGCCAGTGAGAATAGAAAATGCCCCAAGTCGGTGGGAGTAAAAAATATTTTACATACAGTGCCTTGCGAAAGTATTCGGCCCCCTTGAACTTTTCAACCTTTTGCCACATTTCAGGCTTCCAACAAAGATATAAAATTTAAATTTTTTGTGAAGAATCACCAACAAGTGGGACACAATTGTGAAGTGGAACAAAATCTATTGGATATTTTAAACTTTTTTAGCAAATAAAAAACTGAAAAGTGGTGCGTGCAAAATTATTCGGCCCCTTTACTTTCAGTGCAGCAAACTCACTCCAGAAGTTCAGCGAGGATCTCTGAATTATCCAATGTTGTCCTGCTCTGTGATAGTCTCAGGGTTCTGTTGAAAGCGCAGAAAGCATCATGAAGACCAAGGAACACACCAGGCAGGTCCGTAATACTGTTGTGGAGAAGTTTAAAGCCGGATTTGGATACAAAAAGATTTCCCAAACTTTAAACATCCCAAGGAGCACTGTGCAAGCGATCATTTTGAAATGGAAGGACTATCAGACCACTGCAAATCTACCAAGAACTGGCCGTCCCTCTAAACTCTCAGCTCAGACAAGGAGAAGACTGATCAGAGATGCAGCCAAGAGGCCCATGATCACTCTGGATGAACTGCAGAGAACTACAGCTGAGGTGGGAGAGTCTGTCCATAGGACAACAATCAGTCGTACACTGCACAAATCTGGCCTTTATGGAAGAGTGGCAAGAAGAAAGCCATTTCTCAAAGATATCCATAAAAAGTCTTGTCTAAAGTTTGCCACAAGCCACCTGGGAGACACACCAAACATGTGGAAGAAGGTGCTCTGGTCAGATGAAACCAAAATCAAACTTTTTGCCCACAATGCAAAACGATATGTTTGGCGTAAAAGCAACACAGCTCATCACCCTCAACACACCATCCCCACTGTCAAACATGGTGGTGGAAGCATCATGGTTTGGGCCTGCTTTTCTTCAGCAGGGACAGGGAAGATGGTTAAAATTGAGGGGAAGATGGATGCAGCCAAATACAGGACCATTCTGGATGAAAACCTGTTGGATTCTGCAAAAGACCTGAAACTGGGACGGAGATTTATCTTCCAACAAGACAATGATCCCAAACATACAGCAAAATCTACAAAGGAATGGTTCACAAATAAACGTATCCAGGTGTTAGAATGGCCAAGTCAAAGCCCAGACCTGAATCCAATCGAGAATCTGTGGAAAGAGCTGAAAACTGCTGTTCACAAACGCTCTCCATCCAACCTCACTGAGCTCGAGCTGTTTTGCAAGGAAGAATGGGCTCTCGATGTGCAAAACTGATAGAGACATACCCCAAGCGACTTGCAGCTGTAATCGCAGGAAAAGGTGGCTCTACAAAGTATTAACGCAAGGGGGCCGAATAATTTTGCACGCCCCACTTTTCATTTTTTTATTAGTTAAAAAAGTTTCAAAAATCCAATAGATTTCGTTCCACTTCACAATTGTGTCCCACTTGTTGGTGATTCTTCACAAAAAATTAAAATGTTATATCTTTATGTTTGAAGCATGAAATGTGGCAAAAGGTTGAAAAGTTCAAGGGGGCCGAATACTTTCGCAAGGCACTGTAGAGGCCGTGGTCAGTAGGAGGAATAATGCCTCTTCATTGGCATTGTTGGCCCTGGTGGGAGGAACAGCACTCCATCGCTGCACTTTGGATGGATCCGGTCTGTGGAGGCTGTTTAAATTCAGCAAGGATCCCTCCAGAGCACATCTTCATTTGTGATCAACACCTTAGACACTGGCAAAAAAACAAAAAGAGGTACTCCTTGTAGGAGGAGAGGTTATATAGGGAGTGAACTTCCTGTATTGGGTGTGCCAGTGTCCATCACCTGAAGGTGCCTATACCCATATAGTTAATACTATGGATCTGTGTCCCATGATGTACGATAAAGAAATTAGGTTGAAGCTCCATTCAAGGGTAACAATGGTATTGTTCAAATACCCTTTTTATGTGATTTACATAAAACAGTAATTACCCAGGAGGGAGCATATGGCCGACTACGATTCCTCCTCAGAGTTCCCCAAAGTGTCAGATGAACACTCTTGGTGGTTCAGACCTTCATTATAGGAGGGACACTACAAGGCTCATGAGTTCTGAGCCTAAAACTGCATTGTGTGAAAATATACTTCAGGCTCAGTTTCCAATATCAGTCTTCATAAGGACTATGCAGTTATAGCTTGTATGAGTTTATATTTATCACAATGGAGATTTAGGAGACGTTGGCAATGTAGTTTGTACATTGGGCATTTTTTTTTTTTTTTTTAATACAGATGACCATGCAAAGGCTGACGCAGGGGTGTAAATTGCTTTAATGATTGCTGCTATAAAGAAAGCATGCTGATTCAAAGTTGGGACTGTCCACTTCCAGTGGCTCCGCTGGCGATTTTTCATCTCAGTTGAATAATGTCAAACAGAATACAATGAATGCAATTCATAACAGAAGGGAAGAACAAAGAAGGAGAAGTATTGGACTATAAATCCACACGGGAGAAGGAAATAAAAGGAAAAGAGTCAACAGGAAAGGCAAGGAACTGTAGCAATGCAGGCAGCTCAAAATTTAGTTTCCCAACAGATTTTTCACTTAGCTGTATAATTATAGGGGGCGTATTCTTAAACTGCAAAATTCTGCCATGATGTACAGTACACACAGTATCTCACAAAAGTGAGTACACCCCTTACATTTTTGGAAATATATTTTATTCTATCTTTTCATGTGACAACCAGGGGCATTGCCAGGTCTACAAAAGATCTGGGGCTAGAGCCCATAGCGGCGTAGTAAAAAAGTCATACGCTTGGGTGGGCATACACATGTATATACCGTAATATACGCGTGTGTCTGTATGTATATATCCCCAGAGAGCCCCCCACTTACATCAGGGTTCCCAGAGAGCCTCCCCTGCCCTTGGGGACCCCTGCAGAGACTCAGGGCTATAACCCCAAAAGCCACCCCCTAGCGACACCACTGGTGACAACACTGAAGAAATGACACTTTGTTACAATGTAAAGTAGCGAGTGTACAGCTTGTATAACAGTTGTAGACATGTCACTGGAGAAGTGATCGAGGGGGTGTACATCTCACCTAGGTTGCTACACAGTGTGAGATGGTAAATCCAGGATGGATCAGTTTCTCAGCAGCGATATGCTGCTGAGTTGTTATTTAATTTTGCCGGGCCTGGGTTTATATGGAATGGCAGGTAGGTTTGGTAGAGGGACCTGTCATTCCACATCCCCCGATCCAGTTCTGGGTTTGGGATCAGGTGAGCTTGGATCCTAATTAGCCTGGGAAGCTAAAGGCTCTGTAGGGTCTGCAGGTGATTGCTTCTCAGCCAGGGAAGGAACAATCTGTGTGTTGAAGGAAGCTGCAAGCACAGCCACTGCTGGAGCTAAAACTCACCCTGCGATATCCAGGCGAAAGACGCTGTGTTTGTAAGTGTCAGATAGGTGAGCAGAACCTGTTAGTAAGCGCCCAGCCGGGCTAGGACTTTTATTTTTGTTGTACTTAGAAAGCACGGTGTTGCTGTATATTTTGTTTGCTGGACTGTTTGTACCACGAATAAACGCCAAGATCTGCTTTATCAAATTCCAAGTCTGCTGTGAACTGTGTCCAAACACACCCTACCCCGGGAAGATCCCTTACACAGTGTACATTTGCCGTCCCCTCAAAATAACTCAACACACAGCCATTAAGGTCTAAACCGCTGGCAACAAAAGTGAGTACATCCCTAGCGCTGGCCAGACACTATATGGGGGGAAAAAAAAAAAAACACAACAACATCGGCCGAAATTCAGTCATTTAGACAGTTTGTTTGTTTTTTGGCCAGTTGAGGGACACAAAATCGCCAATTGTTGGGACGTTTTTGAGCTGAAAAAATGAAGGACAAGTTTGGAAATTTTCTGCCTAATGAATTATAAATTGAAAGGTTAATGTGTTTCCCATCCGAACTGTCTGCACTAGGTATATGTAAAAAAACAAAAAAAATAAATAAATAAATAACAAAAAAAAAAAAAAGAATTAATTTATGTCTACTGAGCGATTTATCGGTCATTACATGATGGCACCATCGTTTGTACTCACGGCCGAATGTTGGTTTTGCGAAAAATGGGTGCGGCTGATTTTTCATATAGTGTATGGCTCCATAATGCTGGCCATACATGGGTCGAATTTCAAAAGAATTTTCTTTTGAAATTTTGTGCATTTTGTGATCTGATGGTGCCACCATTGATTTGGAAATTTGGCCAACCAAGCCTTCAAATTTCACCTCTTGTTGCTACAGAAAAGAATTTCCGTGGCTAGGAATCTTCTTTTGTTTCCCGGAATTCTCTCGCATGATTCTCCCATCATTGATTAGAAAAATTTCCAACATATCCGATTACTCAAATTCGATGGCTGCATGAAAATCGGCTGTTGCTGCAGCCCACTAATGGTGCGAAATACGAAACTCTTAGATAAGATTTTCGAAAGAAAATTCTTTAAAAAATTCGACCCAAGTGAAAATGTCCAAGTATGACACACAGGTGTGATGAAGGGGCCATGCATTGGATGGACTCATTCAGGCATAGTAATTGAAGGGGAAACCTGCATACCTGCTCAAATCCTGAGGTCTTATCATTGGTGTGGCAAAAGAAAAAAAAAAAAAAAAGAAAAAAAAAAAGGATACTGAATGCAGATAGAGGATACAACGTTAATAAACAGAAAAATACTTCATACATAGCTCCTGTAATTTAGCTTTAGCTGGAGTCATGTTAGTACGCTTCATGCGAACTTATTTTTTTCCCCCACTTTCCTTTCCAATCATTTGTATTAAGATTATAAAATGCACAAATATAAAACAATATAGAAAAGTACCAGTACATAAAGTGGCACACCAGTGGTCGCTAAAGGACTGGTAGAATGCCATTTTGGGCTATGTCTTTATATAATTTTTATATTTTTTAGATCAGAAAATACATCCTCCAAAGTGGAGGAGTTACATGACAGGGGGACTCTCCCATCGAAGACAAGTGGTCATCTTGGCCATGAGATGATCGCAGTAGCTGGTCTTTGTTTTTGCATAGACAGCACTCAAACTAGGAGTGGGACCGATTGGTGGCCGTCTTGCACCGCATTTCCCACTTTCTTATTCCAGTTCAGCAAAGTTTATGGGTACACTATGCCAAACTTCCCACCCTATGGACATCAAGAGGTACAGTGGATATAAAAAGCCTACACACCCTGTTAAAATGTCAGGTTTCTGTGATGTAAAAAAAAAAAAAAAAAAAAAAAAAAGACAAATAATTTCAGAACGTTTTCCACCTTTAATATGACCTATTATCTGTACAAAGATGAAAAACAAACATGGTTGCATAAGTGTGCACACACTCTTATAACTGGGGATGTAGCCGTGTTAAGAATTAAGCAATCGCATTCAAACTCACGTTAAATAAAAGTCAGTACACACCTGCCATCATTTAAAGTGCCTCTGATTAACCCCAAATAAAGTTCAGCTGTTCTAGTAGGTCTTTCCTGATTTTTCTTAGTCACATCCTATAGCAAATGCCATGGTCCGTGGAGAGCTTCCAAAGCATCGGAGGGACCTCATTGTTAAAAAGGTATCAGTCAGGAGAAGGGTACAAAAGAATTTCCAAGGCATTAGATATACCATGGAACACGGTGAAGACAGTCATCAAATGGAGAAAATATGCACAACAGTGACGTTACCAAGAACTGGACGTCCCTCCAAAACTGATGAAAAGACGAGAAGAAAACTGGTCAGGGAACTTGCCAAGAGGCCTACAGCAACATTAAAGAAGCTGCCGGAATATCTGGCAAGTACTGGCTGTGTGGTAAATGTGGCAACAATCTCCCGTATTCTGCACATGTCTGGGCTATGGAGTAGAGTAGCAAGACAGAAGACTTTTCTTACGAAGAAAAACTCCCAAGCCCAGCTAAATTTTGCAAAAACACATCTGAAGTCTCCCAAAAGCATGTGAGAAAATGTGTTATGGTCTGATGAAACCAAGGTTGAACTTTTTGCCCATAATTCCAAAAGTTATGTTTGGTGCAAAAACAACACTGCACATCACCAAAAAAACACCATACCCACCGTGAAGCATGGTGGTGGCAGCATTATGCTTTGGGGCGGTTTTTCTTCACAGCTGGAACAGTCAAGGTAGAGGGAATTATGAACAGTTCCAAATACCAGTCAATATTGGCACAAAACCTTCAGGCTTCTGCTAGAAAGCTGAACGTGAAGAGGAACTTCATCTTTCAGCATTAAAACAACCCAAAGCAAACATCCAACTCAACACAGGAACGGCTTCACCAGAAGAAGATTAAAGTTTTGAAATGGCCCAGCCAGAGCCCAGACCTAAATCCCATTGAAAATCTGTGGGGTGATCTGAAAAGGGCTGTGCACAGGAGATGCCCTCACAATCTGACAGATCTGGAGTGTTTTTGCAAAGAAGAGCGGGCAAATATTGCCAATAGACATTTGCAATTAGTTTTGTTCTGAATTTAACAAAATTTCAACAAATTCATTCAATCGGAAATGTCCAAATGAACAAAACCTGTTTGAAATTTTTTTCAGAATATTTGTAAATTTGAAAACTCAGAATTGAAAACTATTAAAGTGGTTGTAAACCCTTACAAACCACTTTGACCTACAGGTAAGCCTAGATTAAGGCTTACCTGTAGGTCCAAGAAATATCTCCTAAACCTATATGGTTTAGGAGTTATTTGCCCGAAAACAGGTACCGCTGTCTACGGCGCATGCGCCGTAGACAGCGGCGCACAGGCGCACTGAGCGCGGCATTCTCAACGACGGAGCTGCCGCGCGTGTCGGCTCCCGTGCGCATGCGCGGGAGTGACGTCATGGCGGCTTTGCCGAATGACAGCGGCGGAGCTGCGAGACCCCACCAAGAAGATGGATGCGGAGGACTACAGGGGACAGCGGTGACTTCGCTGGCTCCTGTGTCAGGTAAGTGACACATAATGGGCTACTATGCGATGCACAGTAGCCCATTATGCTTTGCCTTTGCAGGGAATGAAAGAGGAAGTAAACTCATCAGGGTTTACTTCCTCTTTAAATTATAGGTATTGGAATTTCCTTTCAAATTTGGTCGTTAGTATAATACAAATTTATCCGAAGTTACAAATGCTTCTAAAGAACAGATGGCACTTAAATTATTAATAAATAATAATAAACAAAGTTTTAGTAATTCATTCCGTTCCATTTGTTTAGATACGGCATTCGTTACGTTCACTAACAGCCAAATTTAAAAGGAGATTCCAATACCTATAATTTAATAGTTATTCTTTCGAAATTTTACCTTTTTTTTTTCTTATTTTCAAATTTAGGAATTGCAATCATAACAAATGACCCGGAAAAAACAAAAAAAACAAAACAAATGAAACGAACTTATAGTGAAAACGAACACATTTTTCGGCAGTGCACATCTAATTGCCAAGTCAAGGTGTGCCATGCTGATAGACTCCTATCCAAAAACACTGATTGCTGTAATAAAAGCAAAAGTATTAGTGTAAGGGTGTGAACACTTATGCAGTTTATAGGTCACATTAAAAGGAAAAAAAAAAGTTCTGAAATGTTCTGATCTTGGTCTCATTTTTTTTACATCACAGAAACCAGACATTTTGACAGGGGTGTGTAGAATTTTTTTATCCAACGTAATATTTTTTACACAGTGCCAGACAAAGGGTATTGGGAGGGAACTGGCAACGTAGGGACAATGACAAGAGGAGAATAGAGGTGTACTCGCTATTTAGGTGTTTAACTAGTTGGACAGCACCGTGACCAAGTGGTTAACACTTCTGCCTAGCAGCACTAGGATCGTCGGTTCGAATCCCAACCACAGCACTATCTGCCTGCATGTTCTCCCTGTGACTCAATTGGCCCTAGTAAGTATGTATGAATGAGTTAGGGACCTTAGATTGTCAGCTCCTTGAGGGCAGGGACTGATGTGAATGTACAATATATTTAAAGCGCTGTGTAAATTGATGGCGCTATATAAATACCTGTAATAAACAGGGCTTTATTCCTCAAAATAGGTGCAGGAACTCCGCCCTTCTGATCCACCCTTTGTTTCTGCTCCCTACGCACCTCTGAGCACCGTCCCTTGGTTCCACCAGCTACCTACCTCGCAGTACTCCCCCCTTTAGAGAATACAGAACTAAGTATCAACAATATCTCTCTCCATCAACAGTAGATCCCTCGCAGCAACAATTGACCTCCCCTGCAATAAACCCCCCATGGCAATAATAGACCCCCACCTGCAATAAACCTCCTCAGCAACAATAGACCCCTCCCCCCCCCCCCGACAATAGATCCCCCAGCTGCCAGCATCAAACCAGGAAACCAGCTTGTAGTGTAGGTTTAGGGATTTTTAAGCAATGCAGCCAATATTTGTCCTATTTTCATAAGTAACTACTCACCTCCGTTGTTTGAACCAGTATATCCAATAATGGTAATTCCGAGACTCTGGCCTTCCTTCTTGGTAAGAGTGACATCATACATACCGCCATCTGGGCTATCCTAAAATAGAAGAGCAAGCCAGCTATATAGGATGTTAACGCAACATTAAAAACATATCCTCATATTCAAGCAGATTATACATACTCCTGGTAGAAATCATGGGGTCCTGTACAGCTTCCCCCCCCTTCACGGGGCCATATAAAATTTGCAGAAATCCTTGGACATTCAGAGGAGAAAAAAAAACAGAGTGGTGTGTTTAACATTCTACGTGCAGGGGCCAGGAGTGTATATAGCCCAAGGGAGGATGGAGTGTACCACAATAGAGACAGCCCCTGCCCACTAGAAGTTACACTGTATTATCAAAAGTATTGAGACGCCTGCCTTTACACGCATATGAACTTTAATGGCATCCCAGTCTTAGTCCGTAGGGTTCAATATTGAGTTGGCCCCGCCCTTTGCAGCTCTAACAGCTTCAACGCTTCTGGGAAGGCTGTCCACAAGGTTTAGGAGTGTGTCTATGGGAATGTTTGACCATTCTTCCAGAAGCACATTTGTGAGGTCAGGCACTGATGTTGGACGAGAAGTGATAGAAAAAGGATATGCCACTTGCCCCCCATCTATAGCTGGCTATCGCAGTAGGAAACATTGGAAGGCTAACAGTTATAAACAAGGCCAAGGATAAATTCAAGGAAAAAAAAAAAAACAAGCTTAACTTACCGACCAGCCTGCAGACAACCAAGTAAACCTGTCTAACAGTATGCGTTAAAAGCAGGGTTTTAGTCTGCACACATTTGCAAATGCATGCGTAAGCCACAGAGCTTTGTCAACCTAATAATACTAGGTAAAAAACGGTGTTTAACTTGTGTGTTGGACCACAGGGTTTAATTATATCACACCATACACACTCAGGACAATGCACAGGATACTCTAATAGTAGACATCTCCTGCTAAGGGAGATTTCCTTTCACTTCCTGTCCTGAAGACACAACAGGAAAAAGGAAAAAACCTCATTATGGTGAGGAAAAAAAAAATTGCCTTCTTGGAAAGTTGTTACCAGAGTAGGTGTAGTCATCGAAAAATGTATCATCACATCCTGTTCTGATTAGAACTCAAAAATGTAACACCAAGATAAAGTATAGCGTTTTTTTTATAAAACACTGTCAGGTTTTTTTTGTTGTCTGTATCCTCTCCGGAGTAGATTCACCCTCTCCTTTATTTTTCTGTACAGCAGTACAGTGAGCTCAGATCAGCCTCGGCTCACAGGAAGTGGGCTGAATGATGCTGGATTTTATTCAGCCAGGAAGAGTAGCGCTGCTGGACAACAGAACGGTGAGTCTGAAGGAAAGTAGCGCAGCAAAAGCCAATTTATTTTCCTTTTTGTAAGTGCTTATGTCAGGGAAATGGCCGTCACAGAACGCTCAATGTTGCAGAGAACCTACATGGATGCTCACAGAGGGTTCCGAGACGTGCAGGAGCACGCACTGGCGCACACATATGCACAATACTGCGCGTGCGTGATGGTGCGCAAGTGGCATGACAGACACTGGCGTCAACGGCCCTATTTAAGCCAGCTATTGACAACAGGACATTGCTGGATTATCTTCTCAGCTTCCCTGTGTGCCTTGTGACCCCATTTCCTGATTTGTGATTAGCCATTGTTGACCCGGTTTGCCTTGACCTCGCTCCTTGATCTCCTGGTTTTGACCTTTGGCTTGCATCTGACCTTGCTTCTGTTCCCGATCACCCGGCTTGACCTTCGGCTTGCATCTGGACTCTGCTTGTTCCTGTCTTCCGTGTATGACCCTGGCTCACCCCTGTTTATGCTCTGGACTGACTTATCCGTGTATGACCTTAGGCCTTGCTCCTGGTTCCTCCACTTACCAAATACAGCAAGTTCAGCTCAGCCTACTTCAGTCATCCCTCAGTGGCCAAGTTCATCCGACTTGCAAATAAGCACCTGGCAAACCATGCTTCTTTGAGCACCGCACTCCCTGTTCCCAACTCCAGGGGCGCGCTGCACTTAGCCGCAAGGGGAGCCCTCTTAGCATCTTGATCTCCATACCCGCACCGGACAGCTTAGAAATGCATTTTGTATTGCTGATCTGCTTAGTGGCCATGTATGAATCACAGGCTTTAGAATTCTAAATAGAATGATTTGGTACTCACGGTGCCGACATTCTTCATTCCCGAAGGAGGCCCTGACCCAACCGGCAATGTGGCTGGAGCCGGAGGTGGAGGAGGCCTGATGGGAGTTTTTCCCACAGGATCCCGAGCCACAACCATTCGGACAGAATTTCCACAATTCCTCAACACCTGGGCGACTTGATCGCTGGCCATTCCTTGCACAATGGTATCCCCAATTTTTAAGATGTGATCTCCAGTCTTTAATCTTCCATCCTACAAATTGAATACACAGAAAAATTTTAAATCTACGCTAAATGAATGCTACTAACAAATGAAAAAAAAAAACTGGTATGCCAGTGTGATTTTATAAAGCAAAAACAATCTGCAGCAACTTTAGTAACCAGAGGTTCTATATCTCTCCTATGGAACTTGTTGATTGCTATATACAGTAAACATTTCCTCTTTAGACATCTACAATTTCAGTGAAAGATAAACTACAATCTCAGTTTTGTTACCTGTCTGTAGTGAATAAAAAAAGGCTGAGATCCCAGAAATGTAACAAACCTCTAGTAAATGGATTGGATGTAACCTTAGCACTGTCACTGGTCTCTAGTAAATGGATAAGTTGTATTCTCAGGGCTGTAACCCCTCTCTAGTGAATGGATAGGCTGCATTCTCAGTGAAGTCACTGCTCTCTAGTGAATGGATAGGCTGCATTCTCAGTGAAGTCACTGCTCTCTAGTGAATGGATAGGCTGCATTCTCAGTGATGGCACCAGTCTCTAGTGAAGGGATAGGCTGCATTCTCAGTGATGTCACCAGTCTCTAGTGAAGGGATAGGCTAGATTCTCAGTGAAGTCACCGGTCTCTAGTGAATGGATAGGCTGCATTCTCAGTGATGTCACCGGTCTCTGGTGAATGGATAGGCTGCATTCTCAGTGAAGTCACCAATCTCTAGTGAATGGATATGCTGCATTCTCAGTGAAGTCACTGCTCTCTAGTGAATGGATAGGCTGCATTCTCAGTGATGTCACTGGCCTCTAGTGAATGGATAGGCTGAATTCTCAGTGATGTCACCAGCCTCTAGTGAATGGATGGGCTGCATTCTCAGTGATGTGACCAGTCTCTAGTGAATGGATAGGCTGCATGCTCAGTGATGTCACCGGTCTCTAGTGAATGGATAGACTGCATTCTCAGTGATGTCACCGGTCTCTAGTGAATGGATAGGCTGCATTCTCAGTCTCATTCTCAGGATAAGCTGCATTTTTGTCGATGTCACTCGTCTCTCGTTAATGGATAAGCTAAAATTTGCAGTGATGATTAGAAAAAAAAGAAAAGGAAGAAGGAAGAAAAGGAAGAAGAACATAGTAGCAAATGCTGTAGACAGCCAACAGGTACACTTGAAGATTTAATCATAGCAGATTTCCTTGTTGCCTCAAAGGAGCAGCTGAAATGTCTATAATAAGCTGTCCTGGGTGGAATTTTAGCACCAATATACATATTTACAGCAGTTTTGAGAGGATCCTTTGACATTCGTTATAAGCAATGGGTTTTACTTAATGAAGACATTGTAAAATACATAAAATATATTATTACCGAGATTAATAGAGGGTTTTATTTAACACGAGTGCAAGAGAAATTAGCCTTTTTCCCTCTCCCCTCATGTTTTCACTTAATTGCATCCAGTTTTCAAGCTCGCAGTTTGCAGCTGCTTAAATGCCTTATGCATCTTCCAAGTTAAATTGATGAGATCTATTTATTTTTGCAATTAACCAGCCATAAAGCCCTTTAAATTCCAGAAACGGGCCTCTCCATCCAGATAGTATATGATCACAATTACGGACGATGTATTTTAAATTAAAAAGGCAAAAAGGTCCTGGAGTAAGATCTGGATGGTTGGAGGGAATATGAGTATACAGGACAAAGTCAGTTGTATATCATCTCGCTATACGAGAACTTTTGTTATTTTTAAAGGAAATATATATTTCTTCAAGTCCTTAAAAAGGGAATCTGCCAGCCAGTCCTGACAAAGAGCGGACAGGAAAAAAAAAAAGGTGCCGCTATTACATTTAGCAGATGAAGAAAATACTACTCCTTTTTTTCAAACCACTCTTATTGCCGATCCCCAACCGGTGGCGTCATTGCCCCTCTGATGCCCCTGTATACACGGTCGGACATTCTGACAACAAAATCCCTCAGATTTTTTTCTGACGGATTTTGTGCCAAACTTGTCTTGCATACACACTGTCGGACAAAGTTGTCGGAAAAAATCCGATCGTTCAGAACACGGTGGCGTATAACATGTACGTTGGGACTATAAACGGGCAATAGCTGTGGTCTCTTCATTTATTCTGAGCATGCGTGCCACTTTGTCCGTCGGAATTGTCTACACACGATCAGAATTTATGCAATCGGAAAAAGTCAGATGCAGCCTGCACACGGTCGGATTTTCCGGCAACGCGGTCCGATCGCACATTTTCCGTCAGAAAGTCCAACCGTGTGTACAGGGCACAAGACATCTTCATGTACAATACAGGTGCAGAGGCCATTGCTGGTCCTTTATTGTACATGTCGTCACAGGATCGTCCGTCTACATTCTGGTGCTGGAAAGAGAAGACAAAACCACCAGCGGCTGCGAGATCATAGAATAATGCAAGCAATATTCTTAATTTTTTATTTATTTTTTGGCAATAAAAGGCCCTGCTGGGATTCTCACTTTAAACTAACTATACACATGGCAATTTGATAGAGCAACTCAAAATTAAGATTTCATTTTTTGTAGAAAGCTATCAAAGACAGAAAACAGACCACAACCACAGTGAAAAAGGATCGGAATTGCACCAGTCTAAATTTGACTGAAAAATCCAAATCACTCTTCACAATATTTGCAATTGTTATTCGACTTCCATTCAAAAATGTACTATATTAAATTTGTTAATTTATTGCCCAGTTTTCACTTCTGAACTGATCCATATAAAAAAAATAAAAAATAAAAACACAACTCAGTGATAGCTTATAGTGAATGCTTGAGATCATAGTGAATGCTTGAGATCATATGTGCAGTTCCAGGTGGACGGAAAGTAGTTGAAATTAGACTTAAAACTGCCAAGAATAGTGCATTTTCAGCACTCCTCTTGGTGTGAAGCGGAACGAGCGTCCAGTTACACAATGCTGCTCCCCTGTGTCAGCCAGGGCCGCTGCAGGAGAGAGGAGAGAGCACCAACAAGAGATGGCCCATTGAAGCTTATGGCGGACGTTACAACTCCAGGCTTCACATACTTTACTTTTTTTCCAGAGATCTCTCCTCTCCCCTGCAGCTGCCCCTGGCTGTCACAGGGAAGATCATGTGACCAGACCGGAGTTGCCTGAAAATAGGAAAGTATACATTTTGTTACTCAGATTAGTAAGTATAGGGGTTAGAGCCGGTTCACACAGTGTCGACTTGTCAGGCGACTTACAAATCAATATTCCTATTGCACACGTTCCTGGTATCTGTGGCTCATAAAATGGTGGGCGCTGCAGCGATTATCAGTTGGGTCCTGGAAACATCAAACCATGGATCGGCAATTTTCGTCCAATAAAGGTTTTAATGGAAACGATCACATCACAAAAGAAAGTACAACGTTTCCGAGCCACGCAGGACCCCTTTATCAGGCATGTGCATGGGTATCACATGCCTGACGAAGGGGTCCTGCGTGGCTCTGAAACGTTGCACTTTTTGTGATGTGATCCTTTCCATTAAAACCTTTTGGATGAAAATTGCCGACCCATGGTGTGCTGGCGAATATGTACGCTTGTCAAGCAACTTAGCCGTCTGACAAGTCGCGTCCCGTTCTTTACAATGGAACCATTCTAATAGGAGCGACAGAAGTCGCTCCGACTTAGAAAAAGGTTCCTGTACTACTCTTGGGGCGACTTCAGGTGACTTGCATTGACTTCTATATAGAAGTCATTTTGCAAGCCGCCGCTGAAGTCGGATGCAGGTCGCCTGAGGCAGTCGCGCTGCAAGTCGTGCAGATTCAGTGTGAACCGACCCTTAGGAGGGGTAAGGGGACAGTTTTAAAAAGAGTAGGTAGGGTTATCCCAGAATTCTCTTTGCTGAGGCAAGGTCCAGGTGGAGACTTTCTAAACCTTTACCTTTCTAAGCCAGTCAACCTGATGTGATTTTTCTAGCTTGACCAGCTTCATCTTCCTTTTCATTTTAGAGATAATAATTGGTTATAAATTAAGAATACAATGACTCAATAAGTCACTCGCTACTAAATTTGGCCATACACATGGCAATTTTCAACAAAATTTCAAACTCTTTCCACCCACTTGGAATCACACTTGTGACTGCAAGTAATTGCCAAAAAACAAAAGCAACCTACCACCCATGAATTCCATAAACTACAGGAATTAAAGCAGAACTTTATTCCATAACAACTAGATAAAAAAAATATTGGTCTTTAGCAAGGAACATACATTGCAATCCACCTCCCGTATAACCTGTCCCACTCCAAGAGACTTCAGTTTTGTAGCAACCAAGCAATAGAAGGGAGGGTGTCCTGTGCCCTGTACTCCAGAAGAGCCAATTCAGACTATGTGCAGTGACTATATGACTTTTAGCACACTGTCAAACACTGGTCACCACAAGTCCTTTGGACTTGTCTGGTCACAGAACAAGGTGAAGGGCCAATCACAGCAGGTCCTTTACCACGTGATCACAGAATTAAACAGAAGCCGGTTTTTGGCTTCTGTTACAGGGTACTCGGTCTCTGCCTTGGTGCCTACCAGTGCCTCATTAGTGTAGCCCCACCAGTGCTGCCTATTTGCAAAATTTTATAACGAACTATGAAAAAAGGTTGTTTCTCCTTTTTTTTTTTTGCCTCTTTAGCAAAAAATAAAAACTCCAGTGGTGATTAAATACCACCAAAAGAAAGCTCTGTGTGAAGAAAAAAAAAATGATAGAAATTTTGCTTGGGTAGAGTGTTGCATGACTGCACAATTGCCATTCAAAATAAAACAAAACTGGAAGCTGAAAATTGGCCTGGGCAGGAAGGGGGTACAAGTGCCCAGTAGGCAAGTGGTTAAAGACCTGGATTTCAAAAGCCATGCCGTTAAAGCCAAAGACCGTGAGGCCGGTTGGAATAGAGTGTCATGGGATAGCAAATCTGGCCTGTTGGGAAGAGGTCAGGGGTCATCTAGGAGAAGTCTGAGTCTGTCTGTCTCAGGTTCTTCTGGGCCAATTCCATGTTAACGGCTTGCCGACCAGCCGCCGTCATTATACTGCATCAGCCCTTTAAGCAGGGATAGCAGGCAGAGGCGCTTTCATGCGCTGCACTGCGGGGGGGGGGGGGGGTGCTGATGCGCATAGCTGGCGGTCCCGATGACCGGAGGCCACTCGAGATCATGGGCACGAGAGGCAGAACAGGGGCGTGTGTGTGTGTGTGGGTGTGTGTGTGTGTGTGTGTAAACACACAAATCTATGTTCTGAGAGGAGAGGCAGAGCGATCTGTTATCTCCTCTAGTCAGTCCCATCCACCTAGTCCAGTGATTGTGAACCTTGGCACCCCAGATGGAACTACATTTCTCATGATACTCATGCACTCTGCAGTGTCATGGGAAATGTAGTTACAAAACATCTGGGGTGCCAAAGTTCTCCATCACTGCCCTAGTCAATCCCATTCCCCTACAGTTAGAACACACACAAGGGAACACATTTAACCCCTTGATCACCTCCTACTGTTAACTCCTTCCCTGCCAGAGACAATTACACAGTAATCCGTGCATTTTTATAGCACTGATAACCTGTACAAATGTTAATGGTCCCAAAGATGTGGTAAAAGTGTAGAATCTGTCCGTCATAATGTCGCAGTCCCGATAAAATTCGCTAATCACAGCCAATACTAGTAAAAAATAAAAATACCTTAAACCTTTCCCCAATTTTTTGTACGCTATAACTTTTGCGCAAACCAATCAATAAATGCTTATTGCAATGTTTATTACCAATATTATCTCTCTCTATATTATAATATATATATATATATATATATATATATATATATATATATATATATACATATATACACACACACACACACACACACATTTCCTTTAAAGTGCCTTAACATTACTCAGTAAAACAGGAAAAGTTGCTAACGATCCTCAAATCATTAGTGTGATCGATGATGCAGATATTTTCAGCATACGAAGTTTAAATCATTTGTAATGATATTCCCTGTATTAACCATTATACAGAACGAGGAGATAAATTACCTGATCAGCCAGTCCTCCGGGTAAGATCGTTCTGACAATTACCCCGCTGGCTTTTCCGCCAACAATCCCGAACCCTAATCCCGAGCCATCATTAATGAGTTCAATTTCCTCCACGTGGCTCCAACACATCTGCAAATCACAAGAGAAAAAAAAAATTAATCTTTCAAATAATTCCGATTGTTACGTGGATCTAGTCAGCGGAATAGACGTTGGAGTGTAACTGGGTCTGATCTGCCTGAAGGGTTTTGTAGGAAAGTTACTCTTCCATATGGCTCCCATTACAGTGAACATTAGCAGTCGCCTATTGTATTAATTGCTTATATTTAACATATACATATGCTGTACATCTACAGAGCACATGGAGTGTGTGGGGGGGGGTTACTATTCTCAGCATGTTGGCCTCATTCTCCTTGATTGCATACATTAGTTGAAACATTTTGCACACAGATTATTAAAGCTGAGAGCTAGATAGACAGGCAGATAGGCACTCATTAATGCAGCTCTGTATTCATCGTCATCACACCGGTAAATATATTTTTGGAATGCAAGCCGTGTTAAGGACCTAGATTTGGCTTAAAGGATACGTTCAACTTTCATAATACATTACACTTATATTCAGGGTATAACATGCAATAGGTTATAGGCCCTCTCTGACATCTTCTACCCCCGCTATTGGTCATAACTTAAAAAAAAAATAAAAAATAAAAAATAAAAAAATAAAAAAACGTGGCCGTGCGGGGCTCCGCTCGCCCAGCTGCGTCACTCATTCGGAATGTTCTGTGAATGCAAAACTACAAGTCCCGACAGCCTTAGTGTCTGTTGGCTCGTAATGTGAGGGAAAAAAAAGTATTTGATCCCCTGCTTATTTTGTACGTTTGCCCACTGACAAAGAAATGATCAGTCTAGAATTTTAAATGGTCGGTGTCTTTTACCAGTGAGAGACAGAACAAAAAGAAATAAAAAAAATATCCAGAAAAATGCATTTCAACAGTTATAAATGTACCGTATATACTCGAGTATAAGCCGAGATTTTCAGCCTCTTTTTTGAGGCTGAAAGTGCCCCCCTCGGCTTATACTCGAGTCATCGCTGTCTGCCCGCTCGATCAGCGTGTCGAGCAGACAGACAGCGGCCATTCTATAATTCAAAAGCCGCGCCTCCGGCTCCGCCTTCGCCTGTGATAGGCGGAACACTGAATTTCCCAGCAGCCTGTGTTCCGCCTATCACGGACATCGTATCATCCTCGTACTACGGACGAGGATGATACGATGTCCGTGATAGGCGGAACACAGGCTGCTGGGAAATTCAGTGTTCCGCCTATCACAGGCGAAGGCGGCGGCGCAGCTTTTGAATTTTACAATGGCCGCCGAGGCGCCGACGAAGAGGGCACGGGACGGAGGCAAGGCACGGCACGGCACGGCACGGGACGGGACGGAGGCAAGGCACGGCGGCAAGGCACGGCACGGGACAGAGGCAAGGAGGCAAGGCACGGGACGGAGGCTCGGGACAAAGGCTCGGGACACAGGTAGGCTGGACACACACACACACACACACACACACACAGGGATGGATGGATGGATGGAGACACACACACACAGGGATGGATGGATGGAGACACACACACACAGGGATGGATGGATGGATGGATGGAGACACACACACACAGGGATGGATGGATGGATGGATGGACACACACACACACAGGGATGGATGGACGGACACACAGGGATGGACGGACACACAGGGATGGACGGACACACAGGGATGGACGGACACACAGGGATGGACGGACACACACACAGGGATGGACAGGCATGTCTCACCCTCGGCTTATACACGAGTCAATAAGTTTGCCAGTTTTTTTGGGGGTAAATTGGGGGCCTCGGCTTATATTCGGGTCGGCCTATACTCGAGTATATACGGTATTTGCATTTTAAAAGGAGTGAAATAAAAATGTGACTCCTTCGCAGAACATGACTTAGTACTTTGTGTTAAAACCCTTGTTGGCAATAAGAGGTCAGATGTTTCTTGTAGTTGGCCACCAGGTTTGCACACATCTCAGGAGGGATTTGGTCCCGCTCCTCTTTGCCGATGCTCTTCAAGTCATTAAAGGTTTCGAGGCTGACATTTGGCAACTTGAACCTTCAACCCCCCTCCAAATATTTTCTATGGGATTAAGGTCTGGAGACTGGCTAGGCCACTCCAGGACCTTTGTGTGCTTCCTCTTGAGCCACTCCTTGGTTGCCTTGGCCGTGCGTTTTGGGTCATTGTCATGCTGGAATACCCATCCATGACCCATTTCAATGCCCTGGCTGAGGGAACGAGGCTCTAACCCAAGATTTGTTGGTACATGGCCCCGTCCATCGTCCCTTTGATGCGGTGAAGTTGTTCTCTTAGCAGAAATACAACCCCAAAGCATAATGTTGCCACCTCCACGTTTGACGGTGGGGATGGTGTTCTTGGTGTCATAGGCAGCATTTCTCCTCCTCCAAACACAGCAAGTTGAGTTGATGCCAAAGTCATTCAGATGTTCGTTATCAAACTTCAGACGGGCCTGTACACATGCTTTCTTGAGCAGGGGGACCCTGCGGGCTCTGGAGGATTTCAGTCGTTCACAGCGTAGTGTGTTACCAATTGTTTTCTTGGCGACTATAGTCCCAGCTGCCTTGAGATCATTGACAAGATTCTCCTGTGTAGTTCTGGACTGATTCCTCACTGTTCTCATTCATTGAAACTCCATGAGGTGAGATCCTGCATGGAGCCCCAGACCGAGGGAGACTGACAGTTATTTTGTGTTTCTTCCAATTTGCGAATAATCACACCAACTGTTCTCACCCTTTCACCAAGCTGCTTGGCGATGGTCTTGTAGCCCATTCCACCCTTTCCTAGGTCTACAATCTTGTCCAACATCCTTGGACAGCTATTTGGTCTTGGCCATGGTGGAGAAATTATAATTTGATTGATTGGTTGCTTCTACAGACAGGCGTCTTTAATGCAGGCAACAAGCTAAGATTAGGGGCACTCCCTTTAAGAGAGTGCTCCTAATCTCAGCTTGTTACCTGTATAGAAGACACCTGTGAGTCAGAAATCTTGCCAATCAATAGTGTAGCGATACCCCCGAAGGAGCTGCTTTTGTTTGTTCAGTCCGTTACTCTGCCTCTCAACCCTAATAACAGCCTCAGCCCCCTCTGGCACACCTGGCAATAGTGCAAGTGCAATGACCAATGAGAAACGCACACGTTATGATAAAACACAGAAATTGTCTTTACTGCAATATTTCTGTGGAAGAATAACAGACAGTAACAATATACATTCAGGTAATCAACTAGAGAGCAATAACTGAGGTTTAAGAGCAATACAGCTCTCAATCCTATATTCAAGCTGCTTTCAGGGGATTCCCAAACCTGAGAATGTCCAAAAGAGCAAAAGGCACACTTAAATGGTAAATAAATCACAATACGACACTTTAAATCAGGTATGGTTACACTTACTCAGATTGGCTATATGAGTCCAGGCAGGAGGAAAAGCAGAAGAATGACCCCCTTTGTGTCAGGCCTCTCTCTCCTGTCCCCCGACACCACAGTCTCAACTTTAAACACTTTATTAAAATGAACATGCAATGGCTTAACCTCCTTGATAAGCTGTCCCACACACCCATTGCAAATACAGAGCCCTGAATATGTGTGTGTGGATCCGTATGGCACTAACAACTTCAGTCCTTTTGAAGAAAAGATAACATTTGGTGTCTTCAGCTAGCCGCTTTCATTGGTGCACTTAAACTCCTGGATAGCAGGGCCAAACAACACAACTGGACCAGATTATTAAGTGAAGCAGGCAGGATCTTTCCCAGCAAGGCGAAAAGGACAATGATGTCTGTATACAGTGTCCCCAGAATGGATGGCCTTATCGTTTATCCCTTTGGAAGTGTCAGCAAGATGGCTTCCAGCAATGATGTCTGTATATAGTGTTCAATTAACTCCTTCTGTGGTGCAGTGTCCCTGTTTCTTGCAAATGGGCAAAAATCCCCCTCACCTAAGCCTGCAATCAAGGCCCAAACAAACGTCCTGGAACAGGCAGGCTCTCCTGGCGATCCGACTGGTCACCTCACACTGGAATGCTTCATTATCGGTGCAGATGCGCCTGGATGCGCACCTGGGATCCCCCTCTCTCAGGCTGGAAGTCCCAGACTGTCGACGGAGGCCTAAATTGTGCAGGTGAGATCACCTATGAGGCAGCACATCTCCCTCAGGTCTGATCTCTCCACCCCCCCCCCCCCCCCCTGAATTCTCCTTTAGGAATCAAAATGGAGACTCTCGTTTCCTGCCAGCAGAGCATGCTGGGATTTGTAGCCATGCCTCTTTAAAAGTCAGCGAGGCCGCTCTGTGCTGAGACTTCATATTCCAGAATCATTTTCAGCTGCTTCCTGCAGCTTAGTACAGTCCCTCTGATTGGCTGCTGTAACTGTGTCTTTAATTGGCTCCTCTCCTGCCAATAGGAGCACATGGGAGGCTGCAGAGTAAACAGCTTTGTGTGAGCCAGTGGGGAGAGGGAGGGGGGGTGAAAAGCAAATGTAGGAACTGACAGGCAGCTCTCTCCCTCTTTCAGGCTGGAAAGTATGTGTACATTGCAGCGGCCAGCTTGGTGGGGTCACTGGTGACAGAGTGAGGCACCGCTACAATAGGGGATCAAATACTTATTTTAATCGTTAAAATGCAATTTATAACGCTGGATATTTTTGTTGTTATTCTGTCTCTCACCTTTAAAATAAACATACCATTAAAATGATAGACTGATCATTTCTTTGTCAGTGGGCAAACAAAATACAAAATCAGCAGGAGATCAAATACTTTTTCAATCACTGTAGTTCTCACTGAACCACCACCACACTGTGAGCACTGTGTTGGTTCATTGATTCTTCCTGTCAATGTGTATTGGCTTCCTCATATGAGGTACAAGTACATACACTGACAGGTCTGCAGAAGACCTGCATGGCAGCAATCTGCTGATCACTGGTGCAATGCTGTACAGGCTTCTGCAACAAAAAATAAATAAAAATAAATGCACATTTTTTACCTGCAAAATGTGCATTTAATATTTTTTGGTCAAAAGGTGAACTTCTTTAAGCTGGCCATACGGGAACTGACCAAATTCTTCTCCATGTAGGGCCGTTCATAAGAAGTCATTGTGAAAGCGCTCTGTATATTTTCATTCGATCAGTGCATGTAGCCAATGGGCTGCAGAGCTGATCGGTGTATTCTGACAGAGGGAGAGTCCTGTCAAAACAATGACACAGCGGGTAGGATACCTTTATCTGCTATTAGGCTGGGTTCACCCTTATGCGATGCCAGTCATCGCATGCGATTCGCACTGCATTGCTGTGAACATCACATGCAATATCTGAGCGATGCAAAACCAAATCATATTCGGATCAAAGAATAGTGCAGTACCCTTTTTTTGGGTCTGCACTGGAATCGGACTGCGTGGGTGTTCAGACACATGTGAACCTATCCCTGCCATATTTCACAGTTCGCACTGTGTTCTGCAAACCGATTTGGGGGGAGGGGGGTCATTAACTTTACATTGACACTGCATCGCTTCGCATAGAGCAGTGTGAGCTGCCTGCGAGTCAGATGCAATGCGAGAACCTGCACAGGAATCGCGCTGGTTCCCGCATCGCACCAAAGCTAAATATGTGGATGGGGAAAATCAGCTCATTACACAAAATCAACTGCAGTACACAATTCCCTGAACAATGCTCACTCCTGAGCCCTACAACCTGTGTGATACCCGCTCCTACACCCTCTGCAGTACACACTCCTGGGCCCTGCTCTGTGCAAAACCCACCCCTGCAGCCCATATAGTACACACTCCTGCTCCCTGCACCATATGTACTCCTGAGCCCTACTCTCTGTGCGATACCCCTGCAGCCTGTGAAATACACACTCCTGAACCCTGCATCTTTGAAATACCCTCCCCTGTCCACCACCCGGAACTCTGCAATATATGCACTAAGTCCTGCACGATACACTCTTGACCCCTAGGCCTAGCATGATATGCACTCCTAAAACCCTCCCAAGATCTGACACCCCCAACACAGGCACATTTTTTCCTTCCAGTGCCAAAACGCGAAGACTTTTTTTCCCCGCTGATACAGCCCCATTTTTTTCCCTGGCAACAGCACCAACAAAGTGGCATTTTCTTCCTTGCAGTGAAACCAAAGACTTCACCGATGCTGAAATATTTTTTCCCGTCCAAAATTCACCATGAATTCAGAGACATTTTTGCCATTACTGCTAGCTCCATATTTGGACAGCCATTTTAAACTTTTCACCACACCATTGGTACTGTTTCATCACATGCCACAAACATTGCAAACATTTAAGGGCATGCAGCTATTGGCCCCATCCCCTTCTCCACCCTGGGAAAAGGGGCCCATTTTCCAATCTCCCCCTGGACACTAGAAGACCTTGTCCCAGCACTAATTCTAGGACTTGCATTACTGTGACTCCCCGAGATATCCAAGGAAAATAACTTACTTGCTCGTCCTGCTGATTAGTTTGGCTTTGAGTGGTAATGGGTGCTGACTGTTTGGCTACCACCAGGTGTAAGAATCCAGAAGTCTGCTGGAGCAGAGCTATGGCCTCTTGGTGGGAGACTGTTACGTCCAATGGGGTGTAATTAATTGCCAGAATCTGGTCATTTTCTTTAAGACGTCCATCCCTGAAAGACATCAACATTGGGAAAACCTATTATACCAATCAACACACTGACAACGGGAGAATCTTCATACATTATATAAACACACTTCCACATTGCTTAAATGCTTAGAAATGAGGCTTTAAAAAGAACCAGTCACTACGAAGCTTAGGCAATAATATAAATATTCAATATAAAAGGATTATAAAATTCTGTATTCTTATTTATGGAGGAATTATAATTGCCATCTCATTTAACTTTACTAAAGTCATTGAAGAACAAATGCAGAGTACACACAAATCTATATATGGGACTTTACAATACCAACATTCTTAAAAGAAAAGTGAAAGAAAGAAAGAAAGAAAGAAAGAAAGAAAGAAAGAAAGAAAGAAAGAAAGAGACAGACAGACAGACAGAAAGAAAGACAGAAAGACACAGACAGAAAGACACAAAGACAGAAAGAAAGACAGAAAAAAAGAAAGACAGAAAGTAAGACAGAAAGTAAGACCGAAAGAAAAAGAAAAAAAAAAAAGAAAAAGAAAGAAAGAAAAAAAAGGTGTCTAAATACATATATTAAAATAAATCACCACATTATAATTTACAGTGCTTATTTACAAAGTGGCAATGTATGAGATGGGAAGTATTTTATTGTATGGATATTGGACACTGTCCAGGTTTATATAACCTGCGTTCTCTCACTTTTAAAATGCATTTGATACAATAAAAAAATAACGTTTGTGAAAGTATTCAGCATGAAGTGATAATTGTCTATGGTCAGCTGACTTCCTGTTTGAGTCCTTTGTCAGTTTTCTGCCCCCCTTAGCCTAAAATCTCCAATTACATATAGTCTGTATGGCCAAGTTATATAACTGTCAACTTTCCCCATGTCTCTGCATGCATGGTATATATATCTCTCACCTTCTCTATCTATCCATCTATATCTCAAGAATGCTTTGCAGGAAAACAAGATCCATGCCTTCCCCATTGACCGAGCAGCGATCTGCTTTGTTTACATAACCAGACTGCCGTTTCGGGCTCTGTAACAAACGTTTGGTGGGTGCCGGCAGACATCAAGTCGGCGGTACAGGCCGAGTGTCTCCCGCTGTGCATAATCACAGCGGAAGCGAGCATTCACACCTGCTACCCAGAAGTGCGGGATCACGTATGTATACACACACACACACACACACACGTGACCCTGTGCACAGCGGCAGCCCGGTAGCTGTAAAACTGCTATAGGGTGGTCATGAAGTGGTTAAGCCAATGAAACAAATGTCAACTACATAGTTCACAAATAAAAGCAACAAACTTATTTTCCCATCTCTCGATCCAGATTCTTGAGAAGCCACGTTGCAGCATCTGGTATCGATGACCGGTATGAAATGAACTGGCCTTCTTCGACCCAACACATAATTACTGACATTACAAAAACAGCTATTGCCCAAAAAAATCGAATTTCTCACTCCCTGAACATGACCCCCCCCCCCCCCCCCCTCCATGATCTCCCCTCCCACGTGTTTCTCATGATACAGATGTCTGAAGTTATTCAAAATTAAAGTCCAACTCTGGGCAGTTACCAAATCTCTAAAACTCCCCACACCTCGCACCTCACGCTCCCAACTTAAAAAAAGAATCTAACAATTATTTTTCTAAGGGATGAGATAACACGGATTACTACTTACCTTTATCCAGGGTCCTGCAGTCTTCCTCCTGCCGGTTCTATGGCGATAACCAGGACCCTGAAGACACTTTTCTTGCCTTCAACTGGTCCTTAAAGCGGGAGTCCACCGGGACTCCGGGTTTTTTTTTTTTTTTTTTAAAAGCCAGCAGCTACAAATACTGCAGCTGCTGACTTTTAAATAGTGACACTTACCTGTCCAGCGCGCCCGCGATGTCGGCACCCGAAGCCGATCGCTCGCTTGGCTGCCGGGTCCCGCCGCCATCTTGGGTATGGGAATCAGGAATTGGAGCCTTTCGGCTTCATTTCCCGGTTCCCTACTGCGCATGCGCGAGCCGCGCGGCGCAATCCGGACGGTCCCCGCTGCCTCTGGGAGCTGTGTGTTTCCCAGCAGGCAGCGGGGCACTTGCTGAAGGGGGCGGGCGCTTGCGGAACGGAGGCGTAACCTACGCTCGTTCCGCAGAGCGCTAGCCCGGAAGTGGGTGCAGTTACCTGGATTATCCAGGTAACTGCACCCCCCTCCCCCCTGAAAGGTGCCGATTGTGGCGCCGGAGGGGGGGGGGGGATTCCGATGAGCGGAGGTCCATTTTAGGGTGGACCTCCGCTTTAAAACCCATCTCTTGCCAATGTCATAAAGTACAATGCAGGACCAGTGGTCATCACTGTTGCTGCCTTGTATATATATATATATATATGTCATAGCAACACCCATCATTCAAGCACTGGAGAGAAGAGGGCTTGAACGCTGGCTGTGTCGATGGCCATGGTTTGAGATGCTAAGGTGGCAATTGTGGGTATATACCAACCCCACATCCCTATGGACATTGGATATAAAAAGTCTACACACCCCTGTTAAAATGTCAGGTTTCTCTGATGTAAAACAAAATGACAATGATATCCAATTTCAGAACTTTTTCCACCTTTAATGTGACATATACTGTAAACTGTACAACAAACTGAAATCTTATAGGTGAAGGGAAGCAAAAATAAAATAATATGGTTGTATAAGTGTGCACACCCTTAAAATACTACTTTGTTGAAGTACCTTTTGATTTTATTCCAGCACTCAGTCTTTTTGGGTATGAGTCTATCAGCATGGCACATCTTGACTTCTTCTTCTTCGCAAAAACACTCCAAATCTGTCAAATTGCGAAGGCATCTCCTGTGCACAGCCCTCTTCAGATCACCTCACACATTTTCAATGGGATTCAGGTCTGGGCTCTGGATGGGACATTCGAAAACTTTAATCTTCTTCTGGTGAAGCCATTCCTTTGTTGATTTGGATGTATGCTTTGGGACATTGTCATGCTGAAAGATGAAGTTCCTCTTCATGTTCAGCTTTCTAGCAGAATCCTGAAGGTTTTGTGCCAATACTGGCTGGTATTTGGAACTGTTCATACTTCCCTCTACCTTGACTAAGGCCCCTGTTCCAGCTGAAGAAAAACAGCCCCCAAAGCATGATGCTGCCACCGCCACGCTTCACAGTGGGTATGGTGTTCTTTTGGTGACGTGCAGTGTTTTTGCACCACACATCTTTTGGAATTATGGCCAAAAAGTTCATCAGGTCATAAAACATTTTCCCACATGCTTTTGGGAGACTTCAGACGTATTTTTGCAAAATTTAGCTGGGCTTGGATGTTTTTCTTCATAAGAAAAGGTTTCCGTCTTGCCACTCTGCCCTATGGCCCAGACATATGAAGAAAATGGGAGAATGTTGTCACATGTACCACACAGCCAGTACTTGCCAGATATTCCTGCAGCTCCTTTAATGTTGCTGTAGGCATCTTGGCAACCGCCCTGACCAGTTTTCTTCTTGTCTTTTCATCAATTTTGGAGGGACGTCCAGTTCTTGGTAATGTCACTGTTGTGCCATATTTTCTCCACTTGATGACTGTCTTCACCGTGTTCCATGGTATATGTAATGCCTTGGAAATTCTTTTGTACCCTTCTCCTGACTGATAACTTTTAACAATGAGAGCCCTCTGATGCTTTGGAAGCTCTCTGCTGACCATGGCTTTTGCTGTAGGATGCGACTAAGAAAATGCCAGGAAAGACCTACTAGAAGAGCTGAACTTTATTTGGGGTTAATGAGAGGCACTTTAAAATGATGGCAGGTGTGTTCCGACTCCTATTTAACATGAGTTTGAATGAGATTACTTCATTCTGAACACAACTACATCCCCAGTTATAAGAGGGTGTGCACACACTTATACAACCATGTTATTTCAGTTTTTAATTTTTACTTCCCACCCCCACCCCTAAAAGATTTCAGTTTGTTTTTCAATTGAGTTATACAGTTTATAGGGCTCATTAAAAGGTGGAAAAAGTTCTGAAATTATTTATCTTTGCCTCATTTCAACAGGGGTGTGTAGACGTGTTATATCCACTGTATGTATACAAAAGAAAGAACAGAGCTGGCACTTTTTAAGTGCATAAACTCTCAGGAAGGAATAAGCCACAATATTTTAGTTAAAAGCTCTTCTTTTATTAAGGCGTTTCACATATCAGTGTAGAACCCTGGGGTTTAGTCAGGGATGCTCCTCACAGATTTACTTGCCAGGAGTAGTTACCATAGTCAAACTGTTAGAGATCCATTGATTTCTCCCTGTGTTTGGCTTTGTTGTGCTTTTCTCTTCTACCGCTAGATGGCCGGGGGAATTGGTGGTACTAGATATGAGAAGGACAACTCAAGGTCAGGTTATGGGGTATCTCAGCCAATGGGCAGGGGTTTTCTTGAAGACCTTGGCCTGCTGGGAGAGCCTATATAGTCGGGTGGAGTCAGGTTCTCCAAGTTTTGTGTCACCTGGACGGCTGTCTGGGTGGACATGCGTCATATGCCCCAGGCTGCTAGGCCGGAGATTGGGCCTATCCCGGGGTCACCTGGCTGCCGGGCTGTCTGAGGGCCTAGCCAGTAAAAAATGGGCACTTTTCTTATGCCAGTAAATGGCAATGACAGAAAAAAGGCTTCCTGTAAAAAATATGGCTGGGACGCTTAGAATGCGCTGTTCCAGTCGCAAAGGCATCCAAGACCATGTGAGTGTCTGCCATAGTGTGTTCGGGAAGTGCTGGCAGGTCTGCCAGAGGCAGTGTCTGGGTCTCTGTGACATCATGGTGCAAGGGAGCCGAGCGGAGTTCTTTTAGTTCTTTGTAGCATAAATACAAAAATTTGCACTTAAAACTGTAACGTTGTAACTTTTGGAAATCCAGTAAAAACTTGGCCAGTGAATTTTGGGAGTCGTGTCAGTAAATTTCAATCTGGTAGGCTGGCAACACTGGGAAAGGTACACACATATATATAGCTATATAAACCGTTGTGTCTTTGTGGGATTATCACCCATCTATAAATATAATTTTTACTTGGAAACATTATTCTATGTGGAACTAATAAAAGAGCTTTTAACTGTAGAATTGTGTGGTTTATTCCTGAGAGTCCATGCACCTGAAGAGTCCAAGCTTTAGGGTGGCTTCACACTGCCCTGGTGTGGTCCCACTATGCTTTTTCTAATGCCCAGCTAACCCACATTTTTGGTGTGGGTTAGCTGTGCTTTCCCGTAGACTTCTGTGATGTCCCGCAGTTTTGGTGTGGTTTCGCAAAAGCGCACCAAACATGCGGCATGCAGGAGTTTTGGTGCAATTTCTGAAACCACTTCAGAACTCTAGGACCTCATAGAAGTCTACGGGAAAGCACCACTAACCCACACGAAAACCACGGGTTAGCAAAAGTGCAGCGGGGCAGTATGAAGCCGGTCCTATTCTGTCTTTATCTTAGTAGGCATTGATTTGAGACACTTTGAGATCATTCAGAATTTTTACAGGTGTACTTGACCTTTTTCTGACCTGCTTCAGGTGAGTAAAAGCCGGGCCCTTATTCAGTAGACATTTGCAATTCGTTTAGTTCCAAATTCGTTTAACAAATTTGTTAATGCCGAAACTTCCGAATTTTTTTGAATTTCCAAAGTCCAGAATTTAGGAAATTTGGAAATTTGAAAATAATGAAAATCCGAAAATCCAAAAACCCTAAAAATCTGAGATAACAATAATAACTATTAAATTATAGGTATTGGAATTTCCTTACAAATTTGGCTGTTAGTGAACGTAATGAGTACGAATTTATCCGAAGCTACAAATTATCTGAAATAACGAATGCCGTATCTAAAAGAACAGAACGTAACGATCTAATAATAATAAAACCTTATTATTATTTTGTTCCATTCTATTTGTTTAGTTAGATGTGGCATTCGTTATTTCAGATAATTTGTAACGTCAGATAAATTTGTATTTGTTATGTTTACAAACAGCCAAACTTGAAAGGAAATTCCCAGCACCTATAATTTAATAGTTGGAATTTGAAAATTCGGAATTTAGAAATTCGAATTTCCAAAAAAAAAAACACAAACACAACCACGAATGAAAACGAGATCGAACACATTTTTTGGCAGTGCACATGTCTATTATTCAGTGTCATCTCAGCCACTAGACAAAAAGAGCTGTAGAATCATTACTAGCTGGGACAGGTGGTAACAATTTTAATGCATCTGGAACATGGCCAGTGTTCAGCTTTTTCTTCTATGGCCCCGTTCAAACTGTCACGACCTGAAAGTCATGCAACTTATGGTGCAATATTGTTAGGCGATTTCCTAGTGATTTGAGTATGACTTTCATGTAATGTCGGATCCAAGTCAATATAGATGAGGATCCGGCTTGGAGGCGACTTCCATTATATAAGTTGGATAGACGTCGCCTTGAAGTAGTACAGGAACCTTTTCTAAAGTCAGGGTGACTTCAGTAGTGTGAATTAAGACTGCTCTCATTGACCAACCTGGGATTCCACATGACTTGGCGTCTTAGAAGTCTGATCCCAAATCCTGGCAATGTGATCCGAGCCCCAGAGAAACAAGAAGGAAGGAGGGGGGGGGGGGGGAGAGTCGGTTGCTGAACATCTTATGCAAATGCTAGCTGCCTGGCGGTTTCCCTGACCTACACAATCAGGAAAATCAGATTGGCCAGAAGTCCTTTATATAAACTAGCAAAATGAGAAATTAGCAATGGTAGTCTCTGTGTGTCTTCCAGGTAGAGGAGAAGCTGTGGCCACTAAGGGACCGACCACCTTATTACCAGGGACCACAGTGAGTAACTGAAGCGAGTACCGGAGCAGTATTCCTACCAACCGGGGACAGTAAAGAACTGGGAAACTTCAGTGGGTATCAAGTCAGGGACCAAGCCAGCCGAGATGACACTTGCAGAGCAGCCTTGTGTGTCAAGCCAGGGACCGAGCAGGCCAGCAGGGGTGAAACTTGAGAGGCATCTTGAGTGCCAAGCTAGGGACCCAGCAGAGAAGCGGGGGCGACGCTTGAGGAAGATACCACCGTGAAGATTGGAGGAGCTCAAGGGATTCAGTAGCAGTGAATCATCTAGTCTAGTGAGACTGGGAGCTCAGTAGGCTGAAGAACTACAAGGAGTGATTGTAGGGGAATTGAAGGAACTGTTACGCTTTGTGTTAGGAACTGTTAAAGATTGTTGCCATAGGAGACAGCATTCCTGCACATGCAGATGTGGCATCTTGCTGGATGCCTTTCCCTGCATGGCTGTCCTATTGAAGTCTTGGAGTTTGCCGATTGAACTTGCAACTCTACCCAAGGGTGTCCTGACCCTCTTTCCCCCCAAAAGTTTGTTAAGAGAAAAAAAACTCTTTTAGATTCAAGAAGCATCTGGCGCTCAATGACTAACCACCTTGCATCCACCATGCCTCACAACCCACCATATACAGAAGGATGTTAGCCATTTTTGGCCTTGGAGGTTCTCATTAGACCTTAGGAGGCCTGGGACCTTGATAAAACTGCAAATTTTAACAAAAATTAAACCTAATGATTCTGCCATGAAGGTATTTGTTCAGGCTCTTCCTGTTATTGGGCAACAACGTCCTGCCCCTGTCTCCTTATTGTTATCAGTCACATTGGCTTCTGATAGACACTATAAGTGGCCATTAGGGATGGGCTCAGGCATGTTCGGATTCTAGTCCCATCCCACCTGAGCAATCCCGCCATGAAGCCGTCACTTCACATCAACAATCACAGGCAGTGGGGCATTTCCCAGCCTGCAGCTGCACCTACACAGGCTGCTCAGGATTGGCAGTGTGCAGTGACGGCTTCCTGGCGGGATTGCTCAGTTGGGCAGGGACTGGGATCCGAACATGCCTTAGCTCATCCTTCGTGGCCACCAGTCTTAATTTTGTTGACTAAAACATTTTGGTCCACTAACTTAACATTTTAGTCGAGTAAAATATGACTAAAACAATTGAGAGGACCGACATACGACTAGGACTAACATACGACAAACTAAAAAGCCAATTTAGTCAAAAGACTAAGACTAAAACTAAATTGAAATTTGATGTCAAAATTAACACTGGTCTGTAGTACATGTTCATACCTCAATACAATAACATATTAGATTTTTCACTCCACATATAATGAGTTTGGAAATTGTAGAGAAATGCTTAAATAATGCATTACAATTTAACTACACCCATTCGAATTTAGATGACCAAAATTTTTTTTAGTCGACTAAAATGTACTGGAGATTTTAGTCGACTAAAATGACTTTTTGCAATTTATGCAACTAAATACGACCCAGACTAAAACAAAATTGCAGAAGACCAAAATGGGACTAAAACTAAAATGCAATTTTAGTCCTAAGACTAAAACTAAATTGAAATTGACTGCCAAAATTAACACTGGTGGCCACTTCTGAACACCCTGTCCAGGCATTGCCCTGAGAATTACCCCACCAACCATTGCTGGAATGCATGTAGACAAGTGGCTATAAAGAGGCTACAGGGGGATCATGAGCACCAAAATGTAACAAAGGAGGAATAATAATAAAAAAACATTTTTTTATTATATATATATATATATATATATATATATATATATATATATATATATATATATATATATATATATATATAAAATCTATCACACACACACAAAAACCCAAACACCAGTTTAATCCTTACCTGTCTGCAATGCTTCCCGCTTGCACTCCTTTGATAAACACACCAGCGTCTCCTCCATTGGCATTTTTCAGCGCCACCACGCTAAAACCGAGGCCCCCGACAGAAGGCTTTTCTATATCTATATATTCAATTTGCCGACCCTAATGCAAAAAATAAGAAGAAAGTGGAAGAAAACAAAAAAAAAACTAATAGAAATTTGATTTGTTAGGCCGGCGTCTCTACCAACCAGCTCAATTTGCTCCTGAGGGACCGGGAAAACTGAGAAATTTATATCCTGTAAGACAGGACAAGCTCAGCACTTTGATAATAAATGAATTCTGCCCAAGATCTCACTCCATTACTTCCCCGTGAAAACAGAGAACAGCACATGCCATCAGCTCCGTGACGGAAAACCTCGGGGAGTTTCGGAACGATTTGCACACTTCATTCTCCAGCTAAAATAAGTTGTACATCAGGACCTGCCTTCAATGGAGACTGAAATAACTGCTGTTTGGAAAAAGCGGATTTATTTTATTTTTTTTCCCTTTGCCTCTTACCTCAATGAACAACACTTTTTTTTTCAAAATCCTACTAAAATGGGTCTTCATATGTTAGGAATTTTAATTGGCGGTACAAAATAGCAAAAAAGGAAACATGACAGGACTAAAGAAGTCTGTCAGCAGTTTCTTCTTCTGTGGGGCCGACTTTCTCACAGACCCACCGCAGTCACAAACCGGGTGAAGATAAATCAATGATTTTTAATCAGATTTTTTTGATTTTCTTTCATTTAAATCAGATTTTTTGATTTAAAAAAAAAAAATTCTAAAAAACGCTTTTGGAGTAAAAATCTAAAATATAGTTTTTTATTTAAGCTACATTAATAATTTAGTTTATTCAGCATGAAATGGAGCTTAGTTATGTAGCATGAGGCTGTATAATCTGCAATATTTACTTTTTTGGTAAACTCATTCAATTAATCCAAGCTCTACAAGCTTAGATAACATGCGCTGCATTGATGCATTCACACAATCTCACAGTAACCATGAGACAAAACAAGGTTCCGGAATATTCCTTTATCCCATTGTTATGCAAATCTATGTACACTACAAACTGTATGATTGAATCGGTTCCGATATCGCTGTTTTACTAACCTGACAGCTTCTTATGCTAATTGGGAAACCTTCATTTTGTTTGCAAATATTAAAGATTTCAACTACCAGCGAGAATAAGTCCTTACATTTAAAGGGCATCTGTCATTTCAGATCCATCATGGCAGCGCCTGTTAGTGGGCATCCACTCACCTGCTGCTACCACGTCCCTCACCTTGTTGTGTCACTGCCACATCACCAGCCGTCCCATTAAAGTGAATGGGACTGTCGGTGAGCCGACAGCGGGTCAGAGGAGGGGCCAACAGCGGGTCAGAGGAGGGGCCAACAGCGGGTTAGTTGCTCTTTGAAAATTATGATTTAAATCAAATCCACCCTGGTCACAAATAAGGACTTTGGGAGAGATTTATTAAGACTGTAGAGTGCAAAATCTGGTGCATCTCAGCATAGAAAACATTCAGCTTCCAGGTTTTATTGTCAACGCTTAATTGAACAATCTGAAGGTAGAAGCAGATTGGCTCCCATGTACAGCTGCACCAGATTCTGAGTGGTCCACTTTTAGTAAATCTCCCCCATTGGGGGAATTTTAATCACTAAACAGCAAGTATGACCAAGGAAACATGGAAAGTTGGCCACAGAAAGTCCACGCTACATAGAACCCCTGGGACACATGACTGCAGCTCTGTGTTCATGAATACAGCATTACCTCTTTCTGCCCAACCCAGGCATCCCATTATTAGGGTTCTGCTGGCTACTGATTATTAATGGAGCCCAACAACTCTTTGAGCCCCGGTTCACTCTACGACTTTGAAAATTATAAGATGTCAAAGCCACACGTCAGTGCGACTTCAGGTGCAACTTGGCTGACATCTGTGCAACTTTATGCAGAGATGTCAATGCAAGTCATACCTGAAATCACCAAAAGTTGATCAAGAACTACTTTTTCAAAATCGGTGAAGTGCCACAAATTCAGCGTCGCACCGATTTGAACAGTTACACTGCTGATAACAGGGTGCAACCGGTCAAAATCGCACAAGTCACACCGGTGTGAATGTACAATGACAGCTCAATCTCTGTGTTGGGAGCGTGCAGTGAGCGCACTCTCAGCACAGAAACATTGGCTGCCCAGTGACACATATATGCAGTGTATGGGCATTAAAGCCCACCCTTTTGCCACTGTACATATGCTGCATGTGAGCGGTAGACATGTGCACTGACAAAAAAAAAAAAAGTTTGGTTTTAGTTTTTTTACTTTTTTCGGAAATTCAGATTTTCACATTTTTTCATTTAGAATTTTCTTTGACGGGGGGGGGGGGATGTACTGGGGAACAGACTGACCTGGGGGGGGGGTGGGTTGATGTACTAGGGGACAGTCTGACCTGGGGGGGATTATATTGGACAGACTGACCTGTGGAGGCTGTATTGGGGTACAGACTGACCTGGAGGGGGGTTCATTGGGGGACAAACTAACCTTACTTGATTTAACTACGCTCCTTAAGCTTCTCCCATTAACACAATTTGGCCACACCCACTGTTTGTCAGGAGACCTTACATGCGCCACAAGCCAACTGAAAGCTGTCCCGGGTCTTTTGTAATCTTATTGTGTAGTGATGGAGAACTTTGGCACCCCTGATATTTTGGAACTACATTTCCCATGATGCTCAACTACACTGCAGAGTGCATGAGTATCATGGGAAATGTAGTTCCAAAACATCTGGGGCGTCAAGGTTCCCCATTACTGCTCTAGGGTATAATGCAATCCTGATGCCTCCGCAAATATTTGCGGATTTCCTGTCCCCTTCCCCCCCCCTCTCTATACCACATTTCAAGGTGTTGGCGATCATTGGCAAAGAGCATTCTTCATTGACTATTGGCACTGCATTGTTCTCTTTGGTTCTTATCTCCCTGTGAACACCTAGATAACAATTTCCACTCATCCTCGCCAATATAAGCAACTGAGGCACTGGAGTCCCCGATGAGGTGTGCCTTTCTTAGCTACATTGTTTGTTCTATCTCAGTGTGCCTTTACTTGCTGTTTATGTCTCTTTATTGTAAATCCACACTCTTCATAAACCAATGCATGCCACAGTGCGCGAAAAACGTGCGTCGACATGTGTGCATTAGCACAACGTACCAGGACTTCCAAGGTGCTAATGAGACCTAAAGCAGAATTCTGTTTGCTAGAAAATACCTCCCACTTTCACACAGTTGTTTCTTTAGCCACTTCAATACCGGCACTTTCACCCCCTTCCTGCCCAGGCCAATTTTCAGCTTTCATACTTTATATGACAATTGCGCGGTCATACAACACTGTACCCATGACATTTTTTTGGTCATTTTATTCACACAATTACAGCTTTCTTTTGGTGGTATTTAACCACTTGCTGCCTGCCATATTGCAAAATGTCGGCAAAGTGGTTTCAATATCCTGACCGGACGTCATATGTCCTCGCCAGGATATCAAGCCACTGCACATCCCCGGGCGGGGGGGGGGGGGTGCCCATCGCGGCGATCTTTGTTGCGTGCGTCTGTCGTGGGGGGGGTGGGGCCCTAGACCACCAGGGATGCCAATCAGTGCCCACAATGGATGACAGTGCCCACAATGGGCATCACTTATTGACATCCATACCAGTACATCAGTGCCCCCTATATGTACCCATCAGTGCCCCCTATATATACCCAGTGCCACCCCATCAGTGCCCGTCAGTGCAGCCCCATCAGTGAAGGAGAAAATGTATTTACAAAGTTTTGTAACAGAAACAAAAAAATAAATTTATTTTTTTTCCCCACAATTTCGGTCTTTTTTTATTTGTTTAGCAGAAAATAAAAAAAATCCCAAAAGGTGATCAAATACCACCAAAAGAAATCTCTATTTGTGGGAACAAAATGATAAAAATTTGGTTTGGGTACAGTGCAGCATGACCACGCAATTGTCAAAGTGCAACAGCGCTGAAAACTGAAAATTGGTCTGGGCAAGAAAGGGTGCCTGGTATTGAAGTGGTTAATCAACGCTGTTTTTTTTTTTTTTTCATTTAAGCAAAAGACAGAAAATTTTGAATTTGAATGTGTTTTTCTTTGTTTCAGTTATAAAATTTTGCAAATAAATAATCCAAATCAGTGTATGTTATTTAGTCAAGGAAAATTAGAGTCCATAAACGATGGTATAATTGGTCAATCCTAATGTACTGACAGCCCATCTCAAAAATGCCAGGAAAGAACAAATACCCCCAAATGACCCTTTTTAGAAAAGTGGACAGCCCAAGGTATTTAGTAAGATGCGTGGCAAGTTTTTTGAAGTTTGTAATTTAAAAAAAAAAAAAAATTATTACTTTTTTCTTTTTTCTTTTTTAAACACACTGTGACCAGAGCAATATAATGTTACTATAGAGTAACATTGTACTACTCTGGGGAAGTAATAAGGAATTTTTTTTACTTATTTTACACATTATGTTTGCATAGAGCAATGCATTACATTGCTATAAACAAGCATTTTACTGAATGAAACCGATTCAGTCTGTATTGATTCGTTCGGATTGGCCAGAGCTAATCACATGGTACATATGGGCTGTGATTGGCCCCGTCTGTACCATGTAATCACAATGACCAATCACTGCTAGCAACATAGTTGTATTCAATGGATGACATGAAAGGAAGCCTTCCATTGTTTACAACTGTCACGCGACTTGCTGTGATTGGTCACGGCGGTCACATGGTACCGGCAGCGAGCCAGTATTCGGATCGGTCGTCAAGACACGGCCAGATCGTGCCGTTGCACGACTGCGTGATCGGTGCATCCTGACAGGATGTCATAACGCCCAGTCAGGATAACTGAATCATCGCCCGTCCATCAATTTGCTATTGGATAGGTAGGAAGGTGTTAAAAAATCCCTTTATACAGTTGTGCTCATAAGTTTACATACCTTCGCAGAATTTATGATTTATTGGCTGTTTTTCAGAGAATATGAACACAAAAACATTTTTCACTCATGGTTAGTGTTTGGCTGAAGCCATTTATGATCAATCAACTGTGTTTACTCTTTAAATCATAATGGCAACAGAAAGTACCCAAATTACCCTGATCAAAAGTTTACTTTAAGTTTTAAGTTTTTTAGTTTAAGTTTAGTGATTTTGGCCTGATAACATGCACACAAGTTGACACAAAGGGGTTTGAATGGCTATTAAAAGGTAACCATCCTCACCTGTGATCTGTTTGCTTGTAATTAGTGTGTGTATAAAAGGTCAGTGAGTTTCTGAACTCCTGAAAGTCCCTTGCATCTTTCATCCAGTGCTGCACTGACGTTTCTGGATTCTGAGTCAAGGGGAAAGCAAAAGAATTGTCAAAGGATCTGCAGGAAAAGGTAGCTGAACTGTATAAAACAGGAAAGGGATATAAAAAGATATCCAAGGATTTGAGAATGTCAATCAGCAGTGTTCAAACTAATCAAGTGGGAAATGAGGGGTTCTGTTGAAACCAAACCACGGTCAGGTAGACCACTTAAAATTTCACCCACAACTGCCAGGAAAATTGTTCGGGATGCAAAGAAAAACCTGCAAATAACTTCAGGTGAAATACAGGACTCTCTGAAAACATGTGGTGCGGCCGTTTCAAGATGCACAATAAGGAAGCACTCTAAAGGAAGATGGGCTGCATGGTCGAGTCTCCAGAAAAAAAGCCATTACTACGCAAATGTCACAAAGTATCCCGCTTACAATACGCCAAACAGCACAGAGACAAGCCTCAAACCTTCTGCCACAAAGTCATTTGGAGTGATGAGGCCAAAATTGAGATTTTTGGCCACAACCATAAACACTAAATTTGGAGAGGAGTCAACGAGGCCTATGATGAAAGGTTCACCATCCCTACTGTGAAACACGGAGGTGGATCACTGATGTTTTGGAAATGCGCGAGCTACAAAGGCACAGGAAATTTGGTCAAAATTGATGGCAAGATGAATGCAGCATGTAATCAAAAAAATACTGGAGGAACATTTGCATTCATCAGCCAGGAAGCTGCTCATGGGACGTACTTGGACATTCCAACATGACAATGATCCAAAACACAAGGCCAAGTTGACCTGTCATTGGCTACAGCAGAATAAAGTGAAGGTTCTGGAGTGGCCATCTCAGCCTCCTGACCTCAATATCATTGAGCCACTCTGGGGAGATCTCAGACGTGCCGTTCATGCAAGACAGCCCAAGAATTTACAAGAACTGGAGGCTTTTTACCAAGAGGAATGGGCAGCTTTACCATCTGAGAAGATAAAGAGCCTCATCCACAAATACCTCAAAAGACTCCAAGCTGCCATTGATGGTAAAGGGGGCAATACATGGTATTAAGAACTGGGGTATGTAAACTTTTGATCAGGGTCATTTGGGTAGTTTATGTTGCCATTATGATTTAAAAGAGTAAACACAGTTGATCGATAATAAATGGCTTCAGCCAAACACTAACCATGAGTGAAGGAAAAGTTTGTGTTATCATTCATAATCCCTGAAAAATGGCCAAAAAAATAATAAAATAGGGTTTTTATAACAGCTTACCTGTAAAAATCCTTTTCTTTGATGTACATCAGGGGACACAGAGCCATAGTAATAACTATGTGGGTTATATCGGTGTATCAGGTGCTGGACACTGGCACGCCCCTTAAGGCGTGAACTTCCCCCATATAACCCCTCCCACTACTGGGAGTCCTCAGTTTTGTAGCCAAGCAATCAAAGTGTATAAGAAGGGAGGGACCTCTGTGTCCCCTGATGTACATCAAAGAAAAGGATTTTACAGGTAAACTGTTATAAAAATCCTATTTTCTTTTCTTACATCAGGGGACACAGAGCCATAGTAATAACTATGTGGGATGTCCCATAGCAATGGCAACTGAAGGGGGGGTAGGGAAGAGACAGAATCAAGGAAACAGGAGGCCAGAGGACTCATACTGCAGCCTGCAGTATATGCTGTGCTCAAAGGCAAAGCAAATTCCTCATGATCTTTAATATCGATTTGATAAAATTGTATAAACGTCTGAACCGAAGATCAAGTCGCAGCCTTACAGATCCGAGCCATAGAGGCCCGATGATGCACCACCCAAGAGGCACTAATCGCCCTGGATTAGTGTGCTCTTAATATGAGAAGGACAAATTTTCTTCTTTAAAGCTGAAGCTTGATCAATCACTTGACAAATCCATTTGGAAAATAGTGGATCTTGACGGTGCCTGTCCAAATCTCAGACCCTCTGGCAGAACAAACAAAACCTGTGTTTTGCGAACCTGAGCGGTCGCCTTTAATTAGACTCTGATCGCTCTTAATACATCAAGAGACTGTAGTGCTCTCTCTTCCCCAGATTAATGCTCTGGAGAAAAAAAAAGGAAGAATAATATCTTGGTTTAAATGAAAACCTGTTACCACTTTTGGTAAGAATTCAGGATGAGGACATAAAACCACCTCATCCTTATGCATGATGAAATATGGATCTTACAAGACAGAGCTGTTAGTTCAGATACTCTTCTAGCAGAAGAAATGGCAAGCAAAAAAGATTATCTTTCTTGTCAAAGAACTAAGAGAATTTCTTGTAAGGTTCAAACGGCTGATTTAACAAAGCCGATAAGACCAATTTTAAAACCTAAGGATTTAGAGGTGCCCTGATGGGGGAATAAACCGTGTTACCCCCTGAATAAGCTACGCACCAAGAGCAGGAAGCAAGAGGCCAGAGGAAAAGATACAGACAAGGCCTGGATCTGGCTCCTGATAAAAGTCAAGGCCAGCTTCATTTCAGATCCCATATGCAGGAATCCTGTCTATTGACATACTTCCTGGGGTGTCAACCCCTGGATTCATACCAAGAAATCTATGCCTTCCATATTCTATAGTAAGTGATTCTGGAAGCCGGCTTCCTGGTATTAGTCAAAGCAGACACTACCAAAGGAGATCACACACACAATCTTTTATAGAGTGAGATTCAACAGTCAAACCTGTTAAACTCCTTGTCCGTAAAGTAGGATGAAATACCGGACCTTGTGCAAGAAGGTCTGGCTACAATGGCAGAGTCCAAAGGTTAATTGAAAGATTAAGATCTTCTGTGACCCGGCTGGGGCCACCAGAATCACCTCCTTCTGTTCCTGCTTAATCCTGCGGAGAAGGCGCGGAAGTAGCAGATATGGAGGAAATGCATAGATCAGTGAAAAATGATCCCCTGGGAAGACTAATGCATCTGTTCCGCCTGCTAGCGGACCCCTTGTTTGACATAAAGTTGTCAACCTTATTAATGAATCTGGACGCGAATAGGTCCATGTCCGGAGTACCCCATCTGACATATTGCTAGGAAGATGTCGGGGTGAAGAGATCATTCTCCCTAAAATAATTGTTGGCGTCTCAAGTAGTACACCTGAAATATTAAAATTGCCGATAGGCAAGGAGTGAATCCTGTCAGGAGAGTCCCGTAATCTGACCGCCAAGATTCTATGGCCAGATGAACTGCCTGAAACTTCCAATAAAGTTGATAGGCAAGGTCCTCTAACCTGGACCATCTCCCCTAGACAGAATCTTCTTCCAGGGCTGCTCCCCAGCCTAGAAGGCTGGCATCTGTTGTTAACACCTTGCAGTATAAAGATTTTTCTTCCTGCTGGACCCATGTTAGGAGCCAAGCGTATTGGAAACAAACAAGGCCTGAATCCTTTTTATTCCAGACCAACAGGATGGTGTCTTGAAGCAGTCTTTGAATAAAACTGCGCGTAAGGGACGGCCCTGAAGGAGGCCACCATTTCCCCTGAAAATCTCCTGCAGCCGAATGAAGTAATTTTCCTTTATCCTGATAAGTTGAATTAGTCCTACAATGGAACGGAGTTATGACTGGGGTAAGAATACCTTCTTCTGTATGGTATCTATAACCAGCCCCCAAGTAACCTCCTTGATGGTTTTAAGGAGAATCTTCCTAGGATGAGAATCCAACATCTACAGCTGAGATCAGACTTTTAGACCTGAGACTGAATGATCTATTAAAAGTAGATTTTCTAATAGGCTAGAACCGTTATGCCTTGAGCCCTTAACCTGGCTAAAGGAGGTGCCAGAATCTTTCAGAACACTCGTGATGCTGTGGCTAAGCCAAATGGCAGTGCCACGATTGAAAAAAATTATTTTATATTTCAAACCGCAGAAATTTCTGGTAAGCTGGAAACTTTGGCACATGGAGATATGCAACTCCCCTCTTTGCAGGATGGACACAGCCGATCGAATTATGAAAGGATCGAAAGTTCAAGTGCTGACTCAGATCTCCGAGATCTAGAATGGGTCTTACCTCTCTGCTTGGCTCTGGGACCTTAAAAGGCGAGTGCTCAATACAGCCTCCAGTGGTGACACAGACATGACATGACAACACAATACATGGAAGGAGAGATTCCTGAGAAAATCTCCTCTACCTTCTCCTCGCAGCAGGGTTTATCAGAGATTAAAAAAAAAAATCTTCGCCCTTCACGGTAGGCTCCGAGACCTTAAAAGGAAACCTTCAGGAACCGGGGAACACTCAGGTTATCCAACAATCCTGGACCTGCGAGAAGACTCTGCCAGTAAACTTTTATTGGCCTTACTACCAAAAAGTACTAGATCCCAGGGCCCAGCTCTTAAAGCATTTGCAAGCAAAACCTTGTGTCTTCGGATGACGAGGCCTGGGTACCATTCATTTAGTCCATTACGAAGACATCAGAACGGATCCGGTCAGGATGGCTGGCTCTCAAAGGATTACTGCCCATGGAGCTCAGTACAACACATCCTTAAACGTGCCCAACACCTTAGACACTGGTGAAAAAAACTGAGGACTCCCAGTAGTGGGAGGGGGTTATACAGGGGAAGTTCACGCCTTAAGGGGCGTGCCAATGTCTAGCATCTGATGGTCCAATATAACCCACATAGTTATTACTATGGCTCTGTGTCCCTTGATGTAAGAAAAGAAAAACAAATTCTGCTAGGGTAGAAACTTATGAGCACAACTGTATATATAACTTTTTGCTGGGGTCTTCTGGCCCGTCATGTTACATCTTAGGGTCTTCTCTTTTCCCCTGAGGTGATGGTGGGCAATCAATATGGCAGAAAGTGCATCCATCTGCAAAATTCTACTGTAAGCACACTCCAACATGGTGACACCGCCCCAGGGGGATGTGTGTCCATGGCAGCCTGGGCACACAGGAAGTGAGTTAAATTACACCTGCCCATCAGGGGAGTAATGGAGTTTTTGCAGGAACAGCATTGGGCACAAGGCAAGTATTGCAGCAAGGGTGCATTTATTTTATTTTTAACCCCCCCCCCAGGCAAGCTATCATGAAAAGTGGAAGTCTCCTTTATACTGTAATGTACTTCCCCCCCCCCAGCAAGGCAGGGAAAGTAGTTAAATTTGTTAATTGGTGAAAGTTGGACATTTCAACTGCTTTTTTTTTTTTTTTTTTAATTAGAATGGAATTCTTTTTAATAAAGATCACATTGACAGGACAATAGAACTAGCACTGCATATGTTCGAGAAAGTGTTCTGATGTCAGTGACCTACTTCAGCTGAGCAGACGGGGAGCTTACACTTACCGCGGCCATCTGCCGAATCTTCCCGTCGAAGTCATCGGTTCCCTTGTTCTCCTGGTCGAGTCGAGACGTAACAAAGTTGTCAAAGGACAAAGAGTCGGTCTTGTTTCCCAAGTGGGCAGAAGTGTCTGCTTGAAATACCAATAAGCCTTTCTTGGTGAAATCAAATTCCGCAGAACGGTCAGCTGGCATACGGTTCAGCTGGGGAAATGCAACAGAGCCAAATTAATTAAAAAATAATAAAATAAAATTAAAAAAAAGCTATGCTGCTGTACTTGGCAAAGAGAAGCATGAACATAAAAAGAGAACCTGTCAGTAGCAGTCATAGCTAAGAATGGTGCTTTCTGGCTCCTAGAAGCAATTCCAGGTTGCCAGTTTAGGGACAGGCAAGCGTGATTTCACAGTCCTCCTGGCAAGATCCTGGGAACACAGGCATGAACATTTTTAGCAGTCACCAGTTTTCATGTTCACATGGTCTAGATCAGGGATATGCAATTAGCGGGCCTCCAGCTGTTGCAAAACTACAAGTCCCATCATGCCTCTGGCTGTCATGCTTGTGACTGTCAGAGTGCTTGCTCTGCCTCATGGGACTTGTAGTTCTGAAACAGCTGGAGGTCCACTAAGTGCATATCTCTGGTCTAGACTTAACTGACATGTAAGTACTTAGTGGGAGGAGTTAATGTCTCCCCTCCTTTACATATGTAGTCTCCCTTATATTTGGGTGTAACTTTGGACCATATTGTTTATTTATGCTTTTTTACAGACATTGGCGCTCTCGCCCCTGATGATGTGGTAAGAAACCCACGAAATGCGTCGGACCAATTTTGTTTTTAGATGGTTTTATTTCATCCACTCCCAAGCTACCGCACCATGTTGCTTTTCAAGCGATTTCTTCTTATGGACAATTGTCCGATACCTCAATAGGCCATCTCTAAGTTGCAATGATTGTTTTTATGAATATCTGGTCAATAATATGTGATCGTTATGCTTATTTACTATGCATGTATTCATATTGCTATGTCATGTTTTCTAATGAATAAACCACGTCTTGTTACATTGACTCATCTTTTAGCCATGCCAAATCTACTTCATTTAAAGTCCCAACCCCTCTTTTTCTTGCATCCTGGGAACACAGAGTACCCCAAATCCCATTAGAAAATATATAGCAAGAGCCAGAATAATTGCACTGGGAACACCTACTAGTGGTTCATTTACAAATCTCACATATTTAAAAAAAAATATGAATAAGCGTGAAATAAAAAAAAAAAAAGGGAAGTTAAATCCTAAATCTAAAATAAAGTAAGGAGCTACATCCCTTCAGAGTGTATTCAGTGACTCAAAGTACATGTGTTATTGCAATCTACTCCAAAAAACAAATTGTGACTACTTTGCCTTGCGATCCGAGGCAAACGTGCAGTGACCCGTCCTCAATGCATTTTGTTATGAAAGCGCCATAAGGAAGACTTCCCGATGATACTTTCATAGCGAAATGCATGCATTGAGGTCAGGTCGCTGCACGTTTGCCTTGGATGGCCAGTGACGTCACATCTGAGTGTAGTTGAACACATTCCGGGGCTTGGTAAGGGAAACGGCGAGGCATTCGAACACTGAATGTACACACAAGCTGGTGCCGGTCTGGGCACTGTCATGTAAGCGCAATTGATTGTGGGATACATTTTTGAATTAAAAGGGGAGGTCCACCCAAAAAAATAAAAAATGATGCATAAAAAAAGGCTAAAAAATACAAATAAAAAATAAATTCACATACCAGAAATGGCTGTTGCTAGGCAGATTGTCCTAATCTGCATCTTCCTATTCCACGGTGATCTTCAGTCTTCTCCTCACGTTGTCTTCTGGTGAATGGGCCGCGGTGTGTTGTGGGAACAGTGCACCCCATTCACAAAAAGACTCGCTGTTTCCCTTACTTTGAATGGCTGCGCCGGTGTCCTATCAAATATGGTCCCACATCGGATAGTGTCCGCTGTGTACTGAGCATGCGCAGTACACAGCACACACAGATTCTGAAAATAGCCGAGGATGAACGGCGCCTGCGCCGTGAGTCCAGGTTCTATCCCCACCATCCCAGTGGACATAGAGTTAGAATAAAAAGAGCCAAGCGCAGCAAGGCCGAGCGTGAAGCGTGGTGAGCGAAGCTTGCCCGCGAGGGGCCCTCTAATTTTCACAACCCTGTGTCCGCTTGGATGGGGGGCTAACACCTCCACTCACGGCGCAGGCGCCCCTTCATCTTCGGAGATTTTTCGAAGCTTCGTCTGCCCCGTACTGCGCAGTAGGGGGCGGACACTATATGATGGCAGTACACTATCTGCCAGAACACCGGGACCCGAGAGCCAAGGGACGGGTCGGCCTTGGGCGGCCGACATCGCGGGCACACTAGAAAGGTAAGTGCTTATTAAAAGTCAGCAGCTACAGTGTTTGTTGCTGACTTTTATTTATTTATTTTTTTCGCTGGCCCACCACTTTAAAGGATTTTTAAAAAAACTGTGCTGCACAATTACATTGTGATTTTTTTTTGTGACTTCTGACAATTAATGGGAGAAAACATGTGTTGGAGGATGAAACGATTGCTACAGCAGCAATGGAAATCACACAAAGCGGCAGGAAACCTCCTCGTTTCGGGTCCCCCGCCGGCGCTCCTAGCCCCTCCTCTCTGACCAGTGCCCCCATGAGAAGCAATTTCCCAAGGGGGCACTCGTGCATGCTCGCACCCGAGTCCATCTGCTGTATCCATTGACACAGACAGCGGGACTCGGCCCTGCCCTCTTGTCACTGGCTTTGATTGACAGCACTGAGAGCCAATGGCTCCCAATACCCCAGCAAAGCCAGCGAGACCCAGAAGTGAGGAGAGAAAAGATCTGCAGACGTGCACAGCGCTGGATCGAATGAGAGCTCAGGTAAGTAAAGGGGGGCTGAGAGGGCGACGCTGACACCTAAACATTTTTTACCTTTACTGACCCTAATGCAAGGAGCGCATTAAGGTCAAAAACTTTTAGACTTTAAAACCCCCTATAAACAAGACTGTTATTGGTCCTGGTGACCGCATATGCAGTATCACTAGTGGAGGAGCACTGGCTGTGTGTTGCTCAAAATCACCCATATGGAAGCACGGCTGATGGGATTAAGCGTTTAGTTGGAGAAACACTGGACTTTATTGAAGAACCTGCACAATTTATTTTTTTATGTATTACTTATCGCATATGTTTATGTATTTTTTATTTTATTTTTATATATCTGCAGTTTTTTTTTTTTTTTTATTGTTGCATTTAATGGTCACCAATAAGTAGCCACATTTGTTTTTGGAGTAGATTGCAAAAACACATGTACTTTGAGTCAATATATACCCTCTGAAGGAAGTAGCGCCTACTTAATTTCAGATTTTAGTGTTATTTACACTTAAAGGGGCGGCTGTCACAGTAACACATTCACACTTTTTCTGTATTTTTTCCATGGTTGGCGCCATTTATATTGTTGAAGCTTTATAGGTTAAATCCTATAAACCCTATTATGTGTTTTTTAGTGCTTTTTGCAGAAACGCAGCACAGGCATTCCCCGAGTTACAAGACATATGAGGGAAACAGGAAACGAGGATAAATCTGCCCCATGGAAGGGAAATTCACTGTAGGAGTTATTGTGGGAAAAAAAGTGTCTCCACTGAAGCTTCATCACCAATCCTTGTTTCCCTGACAACCCAAAATTTTCTAAACCCAATTGTCACAGGGATAGAAAGTGGAGGTGAAATCTTCTGAACAGGGACACAAGCAGCAAAAAAAAAAAAAAAAAAAAAGTTACAGGGGTGATAACCCTTCCCTATGCCATCTTAAAGCGGAGGTCCACCCTAAAGTGGACCTCCGCTCATCGGAACCCTCCCCCCTCCGGTGCCACAATTGGCACCTTTCAGGGGGGAGGGGGGGGTGCAGATACCTGTACAGTACAGGTATTCTGCACCCACTTCCGGGATAGCTCTCTGCGGAAAGGGGCGTAAACTACGCCCCTTTCCGCAAGTGCCCGCCCCTTTCCGCAAGTGCCCCGCTGCCTGCTAGGAAACACACAGATCCCAGAGACAGCGGGGACCGTCCTTATTGCGCAGCGCGATTTGCGCATGCGCAGTAGGGAACCGGGAAATGAAGCCGAAAGGCTCCATTTCCTGATTCCCATACCCAAGATGGCGGCGGCAGCACCTTGCAGACGATCTAGAGATCGGCTTCGGGTGCCGACATCGCGGGCACGCTGGACAGGTAAGTGTCACTATTTTAAAAGTCAGCAGCTGCAGTATTTGTAGCTGCTGGCTTTTAAAAAAATAAATAAAAATGCGGAGTCCCGGTGGACTCCCGCTTTAAAAACTTGATTTTTGGCTGGAGTTGCAATAATAATGTATGTGCTTCAACTTGCATACAAACTGTTATACCACTTTTACCTATAGGCAAGTCTATAATAAGGGCTTACCTGTAGGTACTATAAATATCTCCTAAACATGCACAGTTGAGGAGATATTCAGAGCGGCGCATGCACTCTGAAGGTCTGGCATACAATGCAGTAAACAAAGTGAGCGTAACGTCATCACACCCCCTCGTCGCTCACATAGCTGGAGGCTGAAAACCCGGGAGGAAGCCCAGGTGAAGATGGAAGCCCAGGTGAAGATGGAAGCCCTCCCAGCGGTGACCGTGTGGCACTGGAGGGCTTCGTTTTGAGCGAAGTCTCTCATAATGTGCTAGTATGCAATGCATACTAGCACATTATGACATTGCCTTGCAGGGGATTTTTTTTTTTTTTTCTCGTCAACTACGGTTTACTACCAATTTAAGAGCAAACCTACAGAATCTCAATTGTAACCCAGTGACGGCGTGGTCAACCATCAGTATTTTTACTAGCAGCCAGTAAAAAAAAAAAATAATAATAAAATAAAAAAACCCCAAGCACTTCTCTCCTGCTAGTGACAGGAAAAGGTTGCCAGTAAAAAAAAAACATGGCTCTGATGCTAGTCTTGGAACTGTGCATGCACAGATTTAGTCCAGAGCTGGCTAAGACCATCATCCGAGTGCCTTCTACAGTGTGCTTGGGCAGTGCCAATGGGGGGGCAGGTCCAACAGAGGCGGTGCCTGAGTGTGTTGTGCGATGTCATGATGCAAGGCAGCCGAGTGGAACGCACAGAGGCTCGTGTGCGGGTCTGCAGGAAGGAAGCAAGGCAAGCCAGGAGCAGGACTGTCAGTGCTGTTTGGATTGGAGTGGACTGAAGGGACCACCTGGTGTGAAGAGAGACCGTCACTGTGATTTAGGGGGGGGGGGACACAACGTTATCTGTGCTGCTGCACACCACTGTCAGTGTCACTGACACAGTCAATGTCATGTGTGCGCGCTTGGTCATTTTAATTTTCCACCCTCCTGAGTCCTGCCCCTGAGCTACTTGCTATCTTGAAAATAAAAGAAAATGTTTTTTTGCCTTAATATCTTCTGTCAGGAAAGCCTTTCCAGCAAACGTCAAAGTAGTCGGAGGGTCAGAAGAATGCCTGTGCGCAAGAAAGGCGTTTTGCGCACGCACATGCGCAACAGCGCAATTAGCTGGGTGCGCGGGTGCACAGGCATGCGTCTGTCATGACTGCATTTGGCACCAAGGTGCGCTATTTAAAGGGGATCCATGGCTTGCCATCTTGCTGCCTGATCAACAGCGTTTCCTGTGCACCCTGCTACCTGTTATCTGAATTACCCAGCTTTGGACTTTGACTATTCTTTGGATTTCGCTTTGGTACCGGATCTGCCTGCCTGTGGTTGACCCGGACTGTCTTATCTACTCTGTAACCTGCCTGATACCTGCATCCAGCTGCTGGACTACAGGACACCTTGTTGCTTGTTGTATGCTGCCTGCTGTCCACATCCTGCTGCTGGACTACAGGACAACTCCCTGATACCTACGGTTTCCTGCTCTCTACACCAGCCATCCAGTCAGGCACTTGTGCTCCTTTGTGCTCTCGAGCCCCAGTCATCTCTACCAGGGGTTCCCGAGTCAGAGGTCTACGAGAGGCCGCTCCCTGCATTCCGGGCTCTGCTTTAACCACTTCAATACGGGGCACTTAAACACCTTCCTGCCCAGACCAATTTTGAGCTTTCAGCGCTGTCGCAATTTGAATGACAATTGCGCGGTCATGCTACACTGTACCCAAATGAAATTTTTATCATTTTTTTCCCACAAATAGAGCTTTCTTTTGGTGGTATTTGATCACCTCTGCGGTTTTTATTTTTTGCTAAAGAAATAAAAAAATACCGAAAATTTTGAAAAAAAAAATGTTTTTTTTGTTTCAGTTTCAAAACTTTGCAAATAAGTAAGTTTTCTCCTTCACTGATGGGCACTGATGGGGTTACACTGATGGGCAATGGGCAATGATAAGGCAGCACTGATGGGCACCGATGAGGTGGCACCAATGAAGTGGCACTGATGAGGCGGCATTGATGGACATCGATATGTGGCACTGATGGGTGGCACTGATGGTCGACACGGATGGGCACTGATAGGTGGCACAAATTGGCATGGATGGGCATGGATAGGTGGCACAGGTGGGCATGGGTTAGGCGACACAGGTGGGCATGGGTAGGCGGCACAGGTGGGCATGGGTAGGCACTGATAGGCGGCACAGATGGGAACTGATAGGCGGCATTGTATTAGAATATATTGTACTAATGGATGCCAATCAGTGCCAATCAATAATGCATGCCAATCAGTGATGCCCATTGTGGGCACTGATTGGCATCCATTATGGGCACCGATTGGCATCCATTGTGGCACTGATTGGAATCCCTGGTGGTCTAGGGTGGCATACCTTGTCCTTGGCATCCCTGGTGGCGTCCCTAGTGGTCCAGTGTGGGCATCCTCGGGGGGGCTGTGCTTATAATCGATCAGCACAGACCCCCCCCCCGTCACAGGAGCAGCCGATCGGCTCTCCTCTACTCACGTCTGACAGACGCGAGTGAGGAAAAGCCGATCACCGGCTTTTCCTATTTACACTGTGATCAGCCGTGATTGGACACGGCTGATCACGTGGTAAAGAGTCTCCGTCGGAGACTCTTTACCGAGATCGTAGTTGCCGGGTGTCAGACTGACACCCCGCAACAACGATCGCCGCGATGCGCGCCCCCGGGGGCGCGCAGCGGCTCATAATCCTGATCACGTCATATGACGTCCGGTCAGGATTATGAAACCACTTTGCCGCCGCCTATTTGCTATAGGGCGGGCGGCAAGTGGTTAAGGTACGTGACATCTCCCTTAAATCACATTGCATATTGTACTTGTTTGTAGCCTAAATACTGAAATTGTAACTTTTGGAAATGCCAGTAGAAACTTGGATGTGCCAGTAAATTTTGGGTGTCGTGTCAGTAAGGGTCAATCTGGTAAGTTGGGAACACTGTCCAGGGACTGCTTGTACAATCCATTTAACATGGTTTCCTATGGCCACATCTATGCCGTTTTCAGCCACTGCATTTTTGGAAAGAGTCAGGGACCTTTTTTTAAAAACACAAAAATGGTGCATTTTTGGTTCAATTGACTTCATTGGAGAAGCTGCAGAAAAGAATGTGGTATGTTTACCGTGATTTTGCTGCGACTTGTGTTTTTTGACCTGCTCAACAACAAAATGGCCAAAATAAAAAAGACAGGGAAAAAAAAAAAAAAAAAAAAAATAAAAAAAGAAAAATGCTTAAAAAAAAAAAAAAAAGTATAATAATAATAATAATAAACATAAAAGGAAAAACGTGTGCAAAAAACACTGCAGAAAATGGATCAAAAGCAAACTGCATAGGTGTGAACCAGGCCTTTTAGTCCCATTTCCCTACATAATATCATTTGTGAATGACTTGTGCTGAGAAATGCCCTAACGTATCATGTCTTTCAGTGAAAATGCTGCTTTCTGCCCTCATATGGCAGTGTTCTGTGCTGGCAGAGCTGAGAAGTGATCACACCCCGATCCTAAAACAGACCTGTGTTGTAGATGAAGAGAAGGACCCTGTGGAATACAATGGGGGTTCATTTACTCAAACTGGAGAGTGCAAAATCTGGTGTAGCTCAGCATAGAGACCAATCAGCTTCCAGGTTTTTTTTTGTCAAAGTTTAATTGAACAAACTGAAGTTAGAAGCTGATTGGCTGCCATGCACAGCTGCACCAGATTCTGAGAGCTCCAGTTTTAGTAACTCTCCCCCTATGGGGACTTCACAACTTTTGTAACGGGAAAGAGATAAGACTATGGAAACAAAAGTTGTGATTACATTGTCTAATCTGGCTGCATATTGATTTCTGTATTTATTTCAATTTAGACTTTAAAGGAGAAGTTTGAGAGATACTTAAAGTGGTTGTATACTCTTTTTTTCACTTTTACTTACAAGTAAGCCTATAATAAGGCTTACCTGTAGGTAAAAATATATATCTCCTAAACCTGTATGGTTTAGGAGATATTCCCCTGGCAATGAGCCGCTGATTGCAGCGGCGCATGCGCACAGGGTTTTCTCGGCTGGAAACCCGGCAGACCCTGCTGGAAAGAAATCTCCCGCTCGCATGTGCGGGAGTGACGATATCGCCGCCCCGGCTACTCACAGCGCCGGAGCCGTGATATCCGGAACACACGGCGAGGGAACATGTCAGCTCCCTCAGCGTGTATCAGGTGAGATGTCTGGGTCTCCTTCTAAGGTAAGTATTTCATAATGAACTAGTATGCGGTGCAAACTAGCTCATTATGCCTTTTCCCTTGCAGGTATGAAAAAAAATAATAATAATTCAGCGGGTTTACTACCGCTTTAAAGCGGTCAGATGTGAAATAGAAACAAAACCTATCCCTCTATAGTGTGCACTATCCAGAGAACAAACACTGTGCTGCACAAGATGCTTTAAGGCAGGGATATGCAATTAGCGGACCTCCAGCTGTTACAGAACTACAAGTCCCATAAGGCATAGCAAGACTCTGACAGCCACAAGCATGACACCCAGGGGCAGAGGCATGATGGGACTTGTAGTTTTGCAACAGCTGGAGGTCCGCTAATTGCATATCCCTGCTTTAAGGGAACAGGAGCTATTTTTTTTTTTTCAGTTTACAAACACTTTTAATAGGAATAGAGGGTAAATCTAGTAACACATTCTCACGTACTTTTGTGTCTAGAGACAAGAAGTAAAAGGAAAATATATCCAAAAGGAACACAAACAGTAAAAAAAAAAAAAAAAAAAGGAGGCCTGATGAGTTTAACCATAGCCTGTTCGATCCAAAACGAAACTAATAAAAGCTTTGGCTTAGAATTACTTAAGGTAAATAATGAAATTATGAATGTAGAGAGGCAGTAACAGACGGCACTCACCTGCTCTTTCAGTTGTTTAATGGACTGTTGCACAGTCAGTATTTGATTAAACAGGGGACTGTTCAGGGTGTCCCGCAAGATGCACATCTTCTCATGGTGGCTCAGGTCACCCTTATCCTTCAGCTTCCTCTGCAGACGGTCCACGATCTGCAGCACTTGCTGCTTGTCCAGATTAACAGTCCCTGAAATGGCACATAGATTATCAAATGAAAATATATATAATCTCATCCCATCCCTGAAAATAAGACCTACTTCCAGTTTTGCCTCTCGCTGTAATATAAGGCCTCCCCAATAATAAGGCCACCCCGGAATATAAGGCCCCTGCAGCTACCGTAAAGCGTCTGACTCTCCTGGACTGTAGCAGCGGGCCCCCGCAGCGCAGCCAGAGCTGTTCAGGCAGTGCGGGGTCTCTTTAAATCACAGAGCCCACGCCGTGGCCAGGACAAGCTGCCACCTTCTGCCCTGATGGAGTCCGGCTGACTCACAATTAGAGTGAGTCGGGCACATTGTGTGGAATCTGGCCGGCACAGACACACAGGGGTGACTGAGGTGGGATGTTCAACAATAAATGTGTACCATATGCTTCTTCATGACAAAGGGAGACATCCCCTGAAAATAAGACCTATCGCATCTTTTGGGAACAAAAATGAATATAAGGCACTGTCTTATTTTCAGGAAAACAGGATAGAGACAATTTTATTAATATAATATAATATCTATCCATCTATCTATATATATCCCGACAGCGGACTACAGTTATCTGGTACTGCAGGCTTACCCTCTTCCTTCTTAGCCCTTGTCGGACATTCAGACGAAAAATGTCCGATCGGACCGTGTTGTCGGATAATCCGACCGTGTGTGGGCTCCATCGGACTGTTTCCGTCGGAATATCCGACCGACAAAGTTTTAGAGCTGGACTATAAAATTTTCCGACAACATGATCCGATCGGACTTTGTCCGATCATTTGTAGAGAATTCCGATCGGACAAAGTGCCACGCATGCGCAGGTCAAATTCCTAGACCAAAGCCATTGGCTACTAGCCTGAACGTAGTCCCGTCCTAAAGAAATAACGTCATCACGTTCTGAACGATCGGATTTTCCGACAACTTTGTCTGACCGTGTGTACGCAACACCAGTTTCCGACAGATTTGGTTGTCGGAATGTCCAACCGTGTGTACAAGGGCTTAGACCTTCTCTGTGTTCCTCTAGTGCTGGGCTTGAAATTACTTGCATCATCTTCCTAAGCCCAGCAGTGTGTAGTCTCCTGAACAGACAACCTGTGTCTGCAGAACTGTCCCTGCACTACACATCCCAGCATGCCCCGGCGATCCGAGGTCAGACCCAGGCGGGTGCAACATCGCAGTGTCACTGTAACCCACCAGGTCAAGCGGCTCACGGTTCCAGCAGCCGGCCTGGCATCTCTGCCCGTTCTGAAGAATGGCAGATCGACTTGGATCACTCTTTGGGCAGTTCCTACGCTGTTCTTCAGTTTGGTGAGAGGGCATCTGCCCGTCAATACAATCACCGCCTTGCCCTATCTCACAGAACACTGTATACAGACATCTTACACCTGGAATTACTACTACTAAGGATTACTACTAACTAGGCACAGCTGTTATGCTTTGACTACATATCGCCGTGTCACATTCAGGATTCTTGTTCTATGAGCTCCAACTTGCCGGTGAAGATCATTGTGAGGCCTTGCATTGTTGACATCGTTATACTATTCCCATTTAAAAAGGGACACACCTCTAAGATCTAAAATACCCATCTCTCATTAGGATTAATATGTATACTAGGCCAGCCTGGGGTTCCCCTTTTTTTTTCAGTAATAGTATAGACAGCAATTAGTAGCTTTCCTTAGATATTCATTCATTTATTGTCTATTCCTATGTGCATTGCTAATTTATATCTGTGATTCCAAGTTGTTATTTAAATTACCTCGGGGGGACCTTTTCAACTAGTTTTGACTGTTTACCCAGGACTTACAGTGGTGTGAAAAAGTGTTTGCCCCCTTCCTCATTTCCTGTTCCTTTGCATGTTTGTCACACTTAAGTGTTTCGGAACATCAAACCAATTTAAACAATAGTCATGGACAACACAAGTAAACACAAAATGCAATTTGTAAATGAAGGTGTTTATTATTAAAGGTGAAAAAAAATCCAAACCATCATGGCCCTGTGTGAAAAAGTGATTGCCCCCTAAACCTAATAACTGGTTGGGCCACCCTTAGCAGCAGCAACTGCAACCAAGCGTTTGCGATAACGTGCAATGAGGCTTTTACAATGTCCTGGAGGAATTTTGGCCCACTCATCTTTGCAGAATTGTCCTAATTCAGTTACATTACAGGGTTTTCGAGCATGAACGGCCTTTTTAAGGTCATACCACAACATCTCAATAGGATTCAGGTCAGGACTTTGGCTAGGCCACTCCAAAGTCTTCATTTTGTTTTTCTTCAGCCATTCGGTGGTGGACTTGCTGGTGTGTTTAGGATCATTGTCCTGCTGCAGAACCCAAGTTCGTTTCAGCTTGAGTACACGAACAGATGGTCGGACATTCTCCTTCAGGATCTCTTGGTAGACAGCAGAATTCATAGTTCCTTTTATCACGGCAAGTCTTCCAGGTCCTGAAGCAGCAAAACAGCCCCAGACCATCACACTACCACCACCATATTTTACTGTTGGTATAATGTTCTTTTTATGAAATGCAGTGTACCTTCTACACCAGATATACTTGGACACACACCTTCCAAAGAGTTCCACTTTTGTCTCATCGGTCCACAGAATGTTGTCCCAAAAGTCTTGGGGATCATCAAGATGTGTTGTGGAGAAATTGAGACGAGCTTTGATGTTCTTTTTGCTCAGCAGTGGTTTTCTCCTTGGAACTCTGCCATGCAGGCCATTTTTGCCCAGTCTTTTCCTGATGGTGGAGGCATGAACGCTGACCTTAACTGAGGCAAGTGAGGCCTGCAGTTCCTTGGACGTTGTTGTGGGGTCTTTTGTGACCTCTTGGATGAGTCGTCGCTGCGCTCTTGGGGTAATTTTGGGTGGCCGGCCACTCCTGGGAAGGTTCACCACTGTTCCATGTCTTCGCCATTTGTGGATAATGGCTCTCACTGTGGTTCGCTGGATTCCCAAAGCTTTGGAAATGGCTTTATAACCCTTTCCAGACTGATAGATCTCAATTACTTTCTTTCTCAATTGTTCCTGAATTTCTTTGGGTCTCGGCATGATGTGTAGCTTTTAAGGATCTTCTGGTGGACCTTACTGTGTCAAGCAGCTCCTATTTAAGTGATGCCTTGATTGTGAACAGGTGTGGCAATAATCAGGCCTGGGTGTGGCTAGAGAAATTGAACTCAGGTGTGGACAACCACAGTTATAGTATGTTTTAACACGGGGGGCAATCACTTTTTCACACAGGGCCATGATGGTTTGGATTTTTTTTCACCTTTAATAATAAACACCTTCATTTACAAATTGCATTTTGTGTTTACTTGTGTTGTCCTTGACTATTGTTTAAATTGGTTTGATGTTCCGAAACACTTAAGTGTGACAAACATGCAAAGGAACAGGAAATGAGGAAGGGGCAAACACTTTTTCACACCACTGTAGCTGACTAATAACCTGTTACAAAACCAGAGAGAGCTAATCAAGCTGCATTGTGTCGGTAGCTTATTTAAAAAAAAAAAAAAGGTACATACAACATGTCTAAACCTAGAGTGTCAGGAGGGCTGGAAAGTTCACAGGGTCAAAGTGGTGCAGATGAACATGCAATTCTAAGCAATCGCCAAGGGGAGCAGCTCTACATATATGGTATCTCACATAAATTAGTACACCCCTCACATTTTTGTAAATATTTTTCTTCTATCTTTTCATGTGACAACACTGAAGAAATGACACTTGTCTACAATGTAAAGTAGTGAGTGTACAGCTTGTATAACAGTGTAAATTTGCCCTCCCCTCAAAATAACTCAACACACAGCCATTAATGTCTAAACCGCTGGTGAGTACACCCCTAAGTGAAAACGTCCAAATTGGGCCCAAAGTGTCAATATTTTGGGTGGCTGCCATTATTTCCCAGCACTGCTTTAACCCTCTTGGGCATGGAGTTCCCCAGAGCTTCACAGGTTGCCACTGGAGTCCTCTTCCCCTCCTCCATGATGACATCACAGAGCTGGTGGATGTTAGAGACCTTGTGCTCTTCCACCCTCCAATTGAGGATGTCCCACAGATGCTCAATAGGGTTTAGGTCTGGAGACATGCTTGGCCAGTCCATCACCTTTACCCTCAGCTTCTTTAGCAAGGCAGTGGTCATCTTGGAGGTGCATTTGGGGTTATGTTGGAATACTGCCCTGCGGCCCAGTCTCCGAAGGGAGGGGATCATGCTCTGCTCTAGTATGTAACAGCACATGTTGGTGTTCATGGTTCCCTCAATGAACTTTAGCTCCCCAGTGCTGGCAGCACTCATGCAGCCCCAGACCATGACACCCCCCACCACCATGCTTGACTGTAGGCAGGACACACTTGTCTTTGTCCTCCTCACCTGGTTGAGGATACACATGCTTGATACCATCTTAACCAAATAAGTTTAGTTTATCTTGGTCTCATCAGACCACAGGACATGGTTCCCGCAATCCATGTCCTTTGTGTGCTTGCTTTCAGCAAACTGTTTGCAGGCTTTCTTGTGCATCATCCTTAGAAGAGGCTTCCTTCTGGGACGACAGCCATGCAGACCAATTTGATGCAGTGTGCGGCATATGGTCTGAGCACTGACAGGCTGACCCCCTTTAACCTCTGCAGCAATGCTGGCAGCATTCATATGTCTATTTCCCAAAGACAACCTCTGGATATGACGCCAAGCATGTGACCTCAACTTCTTTGGTCGACCATAGAGAGGCCTGTTCTGAGTGGAACCTGTCCTGTAAACCGCTGTATGGTCTTAGCCTCCATGCTGTAACACCAAAATTGAACACCTGCTCCCCATTCACACCTGAGACTTTGTTACACCAACAAGTCACATGACACCGGGGGAGGGAAAATGGCTAATTGGGCCCAGTTTGGACATTTCCACTTAGGGGTGTACTCACCTTTGTTGCCAGCGGTTTAGACATTAATGGCTGTGTGTTGAGTTATTTTGAGGGGACAGCAAATTTACACTGTTATACAAGCTGTTATACAACAGAGAGACAGAGAGACAGAGAGACAGAGAGACAGAGAGACAGAGAGACAGAGAGACAGAGAGACAGAGAGACAGAGAGACAGAGACAGAGACAGAGACAGAGACAGAGACAGAGACAGAGACAGAGACAGAGACAGAGAGAGAGAGAGAGAGACTTTAGACCTTCAGCAAAGCAAAAAAGATAACTTACCGGTATCGAGAAATTCTGGCATCTTTAAACAAACGTGGCAGATGGATTATGTAAAAAAAAAATAAACCCTGTAAAATAAAAGAAAACCCAACTCAGGAAATGAAGACAATAAAGCATGCTATAATAAATTTGCATGACATTCCATTGAAAAAACCTGTATCAATAAAATACAGAGGCTTGCACCGCTATTCTCTCCTGGAATTCTATCTGTTTGGCTATTATATTGGTCCAATAGCTTAGTACTCTAAAGCACGTAACTGAAAATCAGAAAAGTAATGCTGCGTACATACGATCAGAATTTTGGTCGCAAAAAGCTCTGATGGTTTTCCCGACGGAATTCGCTTAAGCTGTCTTGCCTACATACAGTCACACCAAATTCCGGCAGATGTGTCTCCTTCCTCTTCGGGACCGATGTCCATTTAACATAAGCCAGGGATTGGCTTTTTTTTACTCCTCGCGCTGTCAGCGTGAGGAGAAGAAAAAAAAAAAAAAAACACGATCACAGAGCTTTTGTTTACATCATGTAATCAGCTGTCATTGGCTGACAGCTGATCACATGGTAAGGGGCCGGGACTGGCCCCTTAGTAGCATCGGTGATCAGCCAAGTCTCAGTGACTTGGTGAGGTCAGGGGTCTCCAAACTGTGGCCCGGGGGCTGGATGCGCCCCTTTGCTTGCTTTTATCCAGACCTTGGGACACAATTCCTCCCAGTGACCCCAACAATGGCTCACAATTCCTCCCAATGAGCCCGACAGATGGGGCACAATTCCTCCCAATGAGCCCGACAGATGGGGCACAATTCCTCCCAATGAGCCCGACAGATGGGGCACAATTCCTCCCAATGAGCCCGACAGATGGGGCACAATTCCTCCCAATGAGCCCGACAGATGGGGCACAATTCCTCCCAATGAGCCCGACAGATGGGGCACAATTCCTCCCAATGAGCCCGACAGATGGGGCACAATTCCTCCCAATGAGCCCGACAGATGGGGCACAATTCCTCCCAATGAGCCCGACAGATGGGGCACAATTCCTCCCAATGAGCCCGACAGATGGGGCACAATTCCTCCCAATGAGCCCGACAGATGGAGCACAATTCTTCCCAATGAGCCCGACAGATGGGGCACAATTTCTCCCAATGAGCCCGACAGATGGGGCACAATTCTTCCCACTGACCCCGACAGATGGGGCACAATTCTTCCCACTGACCCCGACAGATGGGGCACAATTCTTCCCACTGACCCAGACAGATGGGGCACAATTCCTCCCACTGACCCCGACAGATGGGACACAATTCCTCACACTGACCCCGACAGATGGAGCACAATTCCTCCCACTGACCCCGACAGATGGGGCACAATTCCTCCCACTGACCCCCGACAGATGGGGCACAATTCCTCCCACTGACCCCGACAGATGGGGCACAATTTCTCCCACTGACCCCGACAGATGGGGTTTTTTTTCCATAAAGATTTATAACCAAAAGGTTCTGGGGCAATCACAGTCCACCCCTCATCAGGGCTGTTTTAAACCTTTGTTCCTGAAGCATGATAAAGGGGATTTAAAGTCAGGTATCTATACAAAGAAAGTCTGTAGGTCTAGGTCAGGGGTCTCCAAACTGTGGCCCTTTGCTTGCTTTTATCCGGACCTTGGGACACAATTCCTCCCCAATGACCCCAACAATGGCTCACAATTCCTCCCAATGACCTCAGTCAGTCAGTCACCCTTCCCCCCTTCCTCCCCTTTGCTTGGAAACCCCTGGTTTAGGTAATATATGTACACAAAAGATAAACCATAAAAAACACCAGCAACAGCAATGGGCATAATTCTTTGTCTTTTGTGTAAATCTGTCTCTGGACTGTTCTCCTTGCTGAAGGGGAAGCTGCACCGAGGACCTGCAGTGCAAGATCTCCCTGCATCTGAGTCACCCCTCCTGTGGTTCTGTGCTTACTCCATCTCTTCAGCTGTCTGTTGATCATTACCCCGCCGGTCATCAGGGGGCCAGGACAGCTCTGATATGAGGAAGAAGCTCTACCTCTACCAAGATGGCTGCTTCCACATAGGATAAAAACAAGGCATAATACATTGGCAATACAGTAAAAAAAAAAAAAAAAAAAAAAATCTGCTACAGGAGTACTGCAGGTAATACTGGTGACTATTGATTGCATTCATTAGGCATTTGAAAGCTGTGCACATTGGTCTTTGGTTTTGACCTTTCCAAAGTTATAATTGAGAGATCTGAGGAGCTTTTTACTATCAAACATCTGTCCGTTTTATGATTGGTGTTTTTTTATGTGTTTTAGATCCTGCAGGGAACAGATGTCTGTGTTCATTTTTTACATTTAATAAATGACATTTTAAAGTCTTTTTCACATCAATCTACTAGTCCCTTTGATGCGCTGTTTTTGATTGTTTTTTTTAATACTGGTGACTAGTCTGGTGTACTCTGCTTACCTATTCTGGGCACAGCATGTAAAACACAGATCCTCTTTAAAGTGTTACTAAACCCAAGAGCTTGCATTCACTATATCTGGCCTCCCATAGTACACAAAACATGGAAAATTACATTTTAGTAAATATAAACTGCTAAAAAAAAAAAAAAAAAAAAAAAAAAAACTTCTCTTCAGCAGTATGTAGCATTCTTGTGACTTCTAGCAGTGTCTGGTTAAAGCTTGTAGGAGGAGTTTTAATTCTCCCACAATTGTCCTATGAGGCTGCAGGACCCCTGACCCTGTGTCTGGACGGTGCTGATGGAAGAGTGCATGTGATCATCACAGGGCCAAAGGGGGAAAAAAAAACTAGCAAAAGACACCCAACTGAGCATGTGCAGAGTGTCCCCAAGATTCTGTACTATATGTATCAGGAGACGAATTGGGGACAGTGGAAGAAAGGGTGGATCAGAGAAGACCGGAACAAACAATGCAGAGGGTTAACTCCTTAGGATTACCGACAAAGTATAATAAGAGTCCATTACTCCATATACAGACTGCTTTTACTGTTGCAAACTGTATGAAAAAAAAAAAAAAAAAGTGAAATAAAAACAAACAAAAAACAATGGCTTCTTTTTCACTACCAGTACATTTTAACTCTCCAGCATGTACTAAGAAGTGAAATATTGTTTTTTGATTAAATGACCCTTTGACTCGGCATAACATGAATAGTTTCCTAAATACATTAGCAGAACATTTATTTCTAAATTTAGACTCTAAGGGAAAACATCTCTCTGCTGATAAAACTGAAAACTGCTGTAAATTTCTTCAAGGTGAACGCCGATGGAATGTGGCTAAAATACTGCAGAAAGCCCGGCTGGAATCTATTGGCCGTCCTGCACAAGGTACAGCCCAAAGTGCTGAATCTGGGAGAAGAGCTCGGAGAGGAATCTCAACAATTCAAAGACTTCACCAAGTCCAAAATACCGACCGGAACCACAAATATCAGGCTGGGTTCAGACGAATGCGATTGTAGACATCGCATGTGATTCACACCGCATTCCCATGTGCGAATTCAGTTTGTATGGCTGAAATTGCATCGAATTCACACCAAAATGGTGCAGGACCCTTTTTTTTTTTATCTGCACTGGAATAAGATTGCATGGGGTGTTCAGACCCAATGCGATCCGGTAGTTTCATGTAGTGTATTTAATAGTGACACCCGCAGAGTGCAGTGTAACCTGCCTGCGATTCTGATGCGATGCAGGAACCCGCACAGGAATTGCTGTGGCTCCCGTATCACACCAGTGCGTACCCAGTCTGACTTGGGGGTGGATTTACTATAATTGCAGAGTGCAAAATCTGGTGAAGCTCTGCGCGGAAACCAACCAGCTTTTTTTTTTTGTCAAAGCTTAAGGCTGAGTTCACACCATCTTCGCATGCGGCTCTCGCAGCAGGGGTCCGGTGCGTCCCCTTTTCACCGTTTCAGGTCCGGAGGTGGGGGGCAGAGACAGACACAGACTCACGAGCTGACAGGCAGGGAAAGCACAGAGGAGACACAGCAAGATGGAGGCACAAACTGACCATGTGGTCAGGGCTCAGCAGCCATGATAAACCGTGGTCAGTATACAGAGAGGAGGGCATAGCCAGGCAGGATCAGCCAGGTTTTATAAAGCTTCCAGAGGAGCAGGCTAGACACAACACAAGCACTGTGCTGTTTAACCTGCTATAAAAAGGAACAGTATGTTTGTTTGCTTTTGTGTTTTTAAAGGGTTACAAACACTTTATTTCTCAGTTCACACTGGGGCGGCCTCAAAGTCACCCGACTCTGAAGCCGCCCCACAGAGCACGACTTGCAAACGACTTCTTTAACAGAAGTCAATGCAAGCCGCTCCAAAGTCGCCCCAAGTAGTACAGGAACCTTTTTCTAAGTCGGAGCGACTTAGGTCACTCTGATTAGAAGGGTTCTATTGCAGTGAATGGAGGGCGACTTGTCAGGTGGCTAGTTAGCCTGACAAGTCGCGTCAGTGTGAACCGAGCCTTAATGAGGAAAGCTGAAGTTAGAAGCGGATTGGCTACCATGCACAGCTGTAGCAGATTTTGCGCTCTCCAGTTTTAGTAAATCAACCCCTTAGTTACCAAACCGAAAACATTTCCATTGGAGGAGTCTGCAGAGACCTCGATTGGTACCCAGGGATTCCATAATCATCATCCATGCCCGTGAGAATGTTTGCTGAAAAAAAAAACGCTACACATTTTCTGGAGTTCTGTGGCAAAATTAGGAGGGCATATGCCTGCCTGCCTCTCTTTTTTATTAAAAATTATTTCATAACAAATCTGCCAAATTCTACAAATCTAAGGCTGGCCACAGTTCTTTTTTTCATTCAGCCAATGGGCTGGAAAAAAAAAATAATAACAGCCAAGTGAATTTTCTCTTTAAAAAGGGAATTTTCACTTAGTTTAGTGGAGAAAGTGAATTTATGCCAACTTAAAGTGGGTGCACCCTAAAAAAAAAAAAAAAAATCATTAAAAGTCAGCAGCTACAAATACTGCAGCTGCTGACTTTTAATAATCAGACCCTTACCTGTCCCAGGGTCCAGCCTAACGGGGAAACAAAGCCCCTCGTCCCCCCGCTTCGCTCACGGCGCCGGCATTCTTACTGTGGGCACCCGGCTGTGGCTGTGGAATTTTAAGCAATTTTTCTTTTTGGGCGGCAACACCACTTTAAAGAGGAAGTAAACTCCGATCGGTTTCACTTCCTCTTTTGCTCCCCAAAAGCCCTGCAAAGTAAAAGCATAAAAAGGGTTGTATGCATTGCATACTAGCCCATTATGTGACGCTTACCTGCAAACGAAGCCTGCATTGTTCCCTGTGCTGGCGGTGTCCATCTTTGCCCCTCTTCCTTCCGGGGCCACGGACTCTGGCTCTGTGACTGGCCGGAGCCACGTGACGTCACTCTCATGCATGTGCACAGGAGCCGTCAGTCACAGTTCACGCTGGGGGAACAAACGGCACGTTGGTTCGTTTCTTCACAGCGCATGCGCCGATGACGACATTGGCGCACTACAAGTGAAATATCTCCTAAACGGCACACGTTTAGGAGATACTTCCACTACCTATAGGTATGCCTAAGGGCCGGTTCACACTGCGAGCCGCGGCGAGGCGTCTCCGACTTCCTCGCCGCGACTTGCAGGGGGGGTCAGCGGCGACTTGCAGAGGACTTCTGCATAGAAGTCAATGCAAGTCGCCCCCGAAGTCGCCCCGAAGTAGTACAGGAACCTTTTTTCTGAGTCGGAGCGACTCGAGTCGCTCCTCTCAGAACGGTTCCATTGTACTCAATGGGGACGACTTGCGGGAGCGAGGCGAGGCGAGCCATGTCGCCTCGCCTCGCGCCGCAGTGTGAACCGGCCCTTATTCTATGCTTACCTATAGATAGAAGACAAACAAAAGTATTTACAACCACTTTAAGGCCTTGTTCACACCATGGTGCGGAGACATCAGTTTTTCTGCATGCGTTCTGCAAGGGCTCAAAGAAAACAATCAATGGTTCTCTATGTGCCCTGTACCACGTGCAGATTTTTTTTTGCACAGGAATCTGCAATGTGTATGCAGCTCTCTGCACTGGAAAAAAAAAAAAAACGGACATGAAATCAACATTGGTTTGAACATATAACTGATGCGCAGCGTATGTGCCTGCAAGTGAAATCTGCAGGATTTTCTCATTGTTTTCCCCATGAACATATGGTGTAAAATGGGCCCTAAAGTGTAATAAACTCAACTTTTGAACTTGGACCTACAGGTAAGTCTATAATAAGGCTTAGCTATAGGTACAGCAAATATCTCCTAAACATGCTGACACAACATGAAGCCGGTGACGTCACCGACCTTTCCTTCGGAGCCCTATCCTGGGGGGGGGGGTGGCAGCGCCAGGGAGCCGCGACATCGCTGTGTGCGGGTAACTCTGTGATAATGTACTAGTATGCGGCATACTAGTACATTATGACTTAAACATGCAGGGAGCCCATTGTTTATTATTTTTCTGGTGGTTTACTAATCGTTTTAAGTCATCCAATCATGCACCAGCAAAAATCCTGTTTTTTATTATTTTTTCTGAAACCTGATTGCAAAGTAATTTTCCACCTTGTTTCACCTCATTCACTTTGAAAAGTCAAAACTCCTATATTGTATGGGATTCTACCTATTTTACTATTCTATACTTTATGATCTTCCCTGCATGGGTGACCAGTTCTGTTATCTCTAACTTTTTCAATCAAGTGAAAATTCTCCACTCCTTTATTAAATCAGTGTCTGTTAATGCACACGAGTTAACCCAACACATTCATTTCAAATGGGCTTCAATGCACCCAAACGGAAAAATAAATAAATAAATGGACCTGGCAAATTTTAAAATGCATGACATTGTTTTACTACAGAGCATCCGGAAAGTATTCACAGCGCTTCACTTTTTCCACATTTTGTTATGTTACAGCCTTATGCCAAAATGGATTCAATTGATTATTTTCCTCAAACTTTTACAAACAATGCCCCATAATGACAACGTGAAAGAGGTTTGTTTTAAATCTTTGCAAATTTAATAACAAAAAAAAGAAAAATCCCATTAACATAAGTATCCTAACTTTTGCTCAATACTTTGTTGAAGCACCAATTACAGCCCCAAGTCTATTTGAGTATGATGCCACAAGCTCCGCACACCTATTTTTGGGCAGGTTCTCCCATTCTTCTTTGCAGGACCTCTCAAGCTTCATCAGGTTGGATGGGGAGTGTTGGTGCACAGCCATCTTCAGATTTCTCAATTGGGTTCATGTCTGGGTTCTAGCTGTGCCACTCAAGGACATTCGTCAAGTTGTCCCATAGCCACTCCTCTGCAATCTTGGCTGTGTGCTTAGGGTTGTTGTTCTGTTGGAAGATAAACCTTTGCCCCAGTCTCAGGTCCAGAGGGCTCTGGAGCAGGTTTTCATCAAGGATGTCTCTGTACATTGCTGCATTCATCTTTCCCCTCGATCCTGACTAGTCTCCCAGTTCCTGCCACTGAAACACATCCCTACAGCATGAAGCTGCCACCACCATGCTTCACTGTAGGGATGGTATTGGCAAGGTGATGAGCAGAGCCTGGTTTCCTCCAGATATGATGCTTGCCATTTAGGCCAAACTTTGTTTCATCAGACCAGAGGAGTGGCTTCCATCTGGCCACTCTACCATACAGGCCTGATTGGTTGAGTGCTGCAGAGATGGCCGTTCTGTCCACAAAGAAACGCTCAGTGACCATCGGGTTCTTGGTCACCTCTCTGACTAAGGCCCTTCTCCCCCACGTTCACTCAGTTTCGCCGGGCGGGCCACTCTGAGAAGAGTCCTGGTGGTTCCAAACTTCTTCCATTTATGGTTGATGGAGGCCACTGTACTCATTGGGACTTTCAATGCTGCAGAGATTTTTCTGTACACTTCCCCAAATCTGTGCCGCCATGCAATCCTGTCTTGGAGATCTGCAGACAATTCCTTGGACGTCATGGCTTGGTTTGTGCTCTGACATGCACTATAAACCGTGAGACCTTATATAGATAGGTGTGTGCCTTTCCAAATCATGTCCAATCAACTGAATTTACCACAGGTGGACTCCAATCAAGTAACAGAAACATCTCAAGGATGATCAGTGGGAACAGGAGGCACCTGAGCCCAATTCTGAGTGTCATGGCAAAGGCTGTGAACACTTATGTACATGGGATTGTTTTTTTTTTTTGTTTTTTTTTAATACATTTTCAAAGATTTCAAACAAACTTCTTTTAGGTTGTCATTATGGGGTATGGTTTGTAGAATTTTAAGGAAAATAATGAGTCAATTTTGGAATAAGGCTGTAACATAACAAAAAGTGGAAAAAAAATTAAGTGCTGTGACTAGATACTGGATGCACTGTATGCGTTACTTGCACTGCCGATGGGCGCACTGAAACCAGGCACACAGCGGCATTTAAAAAAATAAATATCAAATCAAATACACTAGGGACATTAATGAACATAGCAGATTGTTGCAAGGTTGTCATATTATGAAAGCAGTAGGAGGGGAGGATCGTGGAGTGGACAGAGCTGACAGGCAGGGTGGGGGGGGGGGGGGAGGTCACAGGAGAGCTGTAGATGACGGAGGCACGTAAACTGACTACGCTGTCAGGGTTCAGCAGCCATGATAAACCGCGGTCAGTTTACAGGGGGAAAGGGCAGAACCAGGCAGGATCAGCCAGGTATTTCAGGTGAAACCAGTGGCATAAAAAAAAAAAATGCACTGGGGACATTTTATAACATAGCAGAGGGGATTGTTACAAGGTTGTTGTATGGCTTAACAACCACTTTAAAATCCTGTTCGCCTTTTTTTGACATCATTGGTGCGATTTCCTTTTACTTCCTGTTAGGGAGACAAAACAGGATGTGAGGGGAACCCTCTAAAAGAGACCACCCAAATGCCCTCTGTTGCAGTGCATTTTGGATTTTTCATCACTTTCAGTCTTGGTGACAATAGTCACCAGTAGTGATGAGCTGAGGAGTGTTCAAATAAACCCACCTGAGCTGTCCCGCCAGTCAGTCAATCATAGGCAGAAGCATTCCCGCACTTCTACACGGCCCTTGCATATGTGCGGCTGCAGGGTGGGGAATACCTCCACTAATCACCAGGACAAAATAGTGAGGGTGAATCACCCCAGGGGGGCACAGACGGCAATAAAGGCCACATTCACACTAGAATGCAGTGCGGGAAAGCTGCATTCCCATCCCACATGCCAATTGCACTGTCCCTTCGATCTGCTGTGGAGGTCAGTGCAAAGTAAAACGACACCCTAAACACAGGTCTTAAACAGGAAGTAAACCCTGATGGGTTTACTTCCTCTTTCATTCCCTGCAAAGGTAAAGCATAATGGACTACTATGCATCGCATAGTAGTGCATTATGTGTCACTTACCTGACACAGGAGCCAGCAAAGTCACCGCTGTCCCCTGTAGTCCGGAGCATCCATCTTCTTGTGGGTCTCGCCGCTCCGCCGCTATCATTCAGCGAAGCCGTGTGATATCACTCCCCCGCATGCGCACAGGAGCCGCCACGCGCTGCATGTTGACGGGTGCCACGATCAGTGTGCCTGCTCGCCGCTGTCTACGGCGCATGTCTTTCGGCAAATATCTCCTAAACCATGTAGGTTTTAGGAGATATTTCTTGGACCTACAGGTAAGCCTTAATCTAGGCTTACCTGTAGGTCAAAGTGTGTTGTAAGGGTTTACAACCACTTTAAACGCAATTCATACCAGACAAAATCGGCTGCACACCACAGCCCCTTCCAAAATGTTATTGTATAATCTTCACAAAAGTAGAACCACGACGAGGACACAGCCAAGCTAGGTCAGGTTGACGCGTTTCACACAAACTTTGTGCTTATACATAATGAATGAGCACAAACTTTGTGTGAAACACATCAACTTGACCTAGCTTGCCTGTGTCCTCGTGGTGGTTCTACTTTTGTGAAGATTAAACAATAACATGTTGGAACTGGCTGTGGTGTGCAGCTGATTTTGTCTGGTATGCACTGCATTTAAGACCTGTGCAGCCAATTTTTTCAGGTATCCATTGCCACGGAAGCACTCCGGGGCTAGAACCCAGACATTGATTTCACTAGGATATTACACTCACCTGGAATGGCATCCTCTTCCCCTTTCCTTAAAACGCAGTGCATTTGCCCTCACCGGATCACATGATACAAAAGTACCACGTGATTGCCATGCATTTCAAAAAGTAGTGCATGCATGGTGCGGTTTCAGCCCAATTCACATGCAGTTCCTGCTGTGAATGGGCTAAAAGCCTTGACAGGCACACCATTCATTCTAAACTTCCTCCAAAAATCAAACAAAAATCAGTTGACACCTTGCTCCTTTTAACTCAGGGAATGTGGCCAGACAGAAAATATTTTACATATTACAAAATCTCCGTGTGCTTTGCAAGCTTCCAACGCACAACAGCACCTGTTGTCTCCCGAACAGAAACCCCACACAATCTTCATCCTGTCCAAATATGCCGTATAAATCATCATTCCGATCAACAGCCACCAGTATTCAGAACCAGGAAGTCATCTACCTGGCCGCACCTTACAAAACAGACACACCATTCCTTTACCTAGAAAAAACAAACAAAAAAAAAAACACAACAACAACAACAACACACATGGAGAGTACTGCAATGAAAAGCACAGCCCTCCAATCACAGAGGAACTATAATTCCCAGCAAGGCCAGGCAGCACCTTCACAAAGAAGGTTTCATTGTTTCCTCTGCTGATTAACCTCAGCTGCCATGGGACTTCCTGTTTGCCCCTTCCCCCTGCTGTTACAATGTATCGATAATGCCCTGAACATGCAACCGGTTTTTCCGTTGGAATAAATTCTGAAGGTTTTTCCCACAGAATTCCGCTGAAACGGTCTTGCATACGCACGATCACACCAAAGTCCAATCATCAAGAACGCAGAGACGGGACTAGAAAAAGGAAGTTCAATAGCCTCCGTCTCGTACTTGCTTAAGAGCATGTGTAATTTTTTTGTCCATCGGAACAGCATACAGACGAGCGGTCCCGATAGGAATTGGTTCCATCAGAAATATTTAGAACATGTTCTATTTCTAGGTCCATCAGAAAAAAAAAAAAAAGTCCAATGGGGCAGACACATGATCAGAGTATACAATGAAAAGCTCCCATCTGACTTTCTCTGTCGAACATTACGCTCGCGCGTACGCGCCATTAGGATTCTATCACTTCTCACTGCCTTTCAGCCCAGGTTCACACTGAAGGCAGGTTTGAAATTGCGAGAGTTCAGCTGAACTCGCACTATTTTAAACCCGGCAATGCAGTTTGACTTCGGGGGGCCATTTGGCAGACATATGTGTGAGTTTGTGCACTGATGTCTATACAACTCGCCCCCGAAGTCGCGAAAAGTAGTACAGGATGAACTACAATGCCTTGAAAAGGTATTCAACCCCCCCCCTGGCTTTTTACCTATTTTGTTACATTACAGCCTTTAGTTCATTTTTTTTAATCTGAATTATATGTGATGGATCAGAACACAATAGTCTAAGTTGGTGAAGTGAAATTAGAAAAATATATACATAAAACATTTTCAGAAATAAAAAAAACTGATAATTGGCATGTGCGTATGTATTGACCCCCTTTGTCATGAAGCCCATAAAAAGCTCTGGTGCAATCAATTACCGTATTTATCAGCGTATAACATGCACCTTAACTTTAACCACTTCAATACCGGCACTTAAACACCTTCCTGCCCAGACCAATTTTGAGCTTTCAGCGCTGTCGCACTTTGAATGACAATTGCGCGGTCATGCTACACTGTACCCAAATGAAATTTTTATCATTTTTTTCCCACAAATAGAGCTTTCTTTTGGTGGTATTAGATCACCTCTGCGGTTTTTATTTTTTGCTAAACAAATAAAAAAATACCGAAAATTTTGAAAAAAAAAAATGTTTTTTTTTGTTTCAGTTTCAAAACTTTGTAAATAAGTACGTTTTCTCCTTCACTGATGGGCACTGATGGGGCTACACTGATGGGCACTGATAAGGCGGCACTGATGGGCACCAATGTGGCACCAATGAAGTGGCACTGATAGGCGGCACTGATGGGCGACACGGACGGGCACTGATAGGTGGCACAAATTGGCACTGATAGCTGGCACGGATGGGCGGCACAGGTGGGCATGGATAGGCGGCACAGGTGGGCATGGATAGGCGGCACAGGTGGGCACTCATAGGCGGCATCGGTGTTATAGTAATGGATGCCAATCAGTGCCAAACAATAATGCATGCCAATCAGTGATGCCTATTGTGGGCACTGATTGGCATCCATTATGGGCACTGATTGGCACCCATTGTGCTGACTGGCATCCCTGGTGGTCTAGGGAGGATTATGACCTTTATTACCTTTTCCCTGGTGGTCTAGTGGCGTCCCTGGTGGTCCAGTGTGGGCACCCTCGGGGGGGGCTGTGCTGATAATCGATCAGCACAGACCCCCCCTGTCAGAGGAGCAGCCGATCGGCTCTCCTCTACTCGCGTCTGACAGACGCGAGTGAGGGAAAGCCGATCACCGGCTCTTCCCATTTACACTGTGATCAGCCGTGATTGGACACGGCTGATCACATGGTAAAGAGTCTCCGTCGGAGACTCTTTACCGAGATCGTAGTTGCCGGGTGTCAGACTGACACCCCGCAACAACGATCGCCGCGATGCGCGCCCCCGGGGGCGCGCAGCGGCTCATAATCCTGATCACGTCATATGACGTCCGGTCAGGATTATGAAACCACTTTGCCACCGTCAATTCCCTATAGGGCGGGCGGCAAGTGGTTAATAAGAAACATTTTCAGGAAAAAAAAGAAAACTTAAAAATTTTAAATAAAGGACTTTGAAGCAAAATAAGGGTTAGTGCCCATCAATGCAGCCTGATCCATGCCCATCTGCAACCTCTAACATGCCCAACTTTGCAGCCTGCTTCGTGTCCATTTACAGCCTCACCTCTTTGCTGATCATTGCAGCTGCGCTAGTGCTGGATTACACAGATTCACGATCTCCTGTGTACCCGGTGCCCAGTCACTCACAGTCCTGCCCGCCTCATATGATAGGCAGAACATTGGTCCAATGCCAGGCCGGGGGTGGGACTTTGTGTGACTGAGCGCCGGGTACACAGGAGATCGCGGCTCTGTGTAATCCGGCAGCACTCGTCCTCTCCTTCCAACCTGAGGCAGCAGAAATCGGCATATAACACTCTCCAAACAAGGGACAATGTTGTTGAGAAGTACAGAAGTCAGGGTTGGGTTATAAGAAATATCCAAATCTTTGATGATCCCCTAGGAGCGCCATCAAATCTATCATAACCAAATGAAAAGAACATGGCACAACAGCAAACCTGCCAAGAGACAACCACACACCAAAACTCACAGACCGGGCAAGAAGAGCATTAATCAGAGAGGCAGCACAGAGACCTAAGAGGACCCTGGAGGAGCTGCAGAGTTCCACAGCAGAGACTGGCGTATCTGTACATAGGACGACAATAAGCCGTACGCTCCATAGAGTTGGGCTTTATGGCAGCGTGTTTTCAGCAAAAAATGGCACGTTTAGAGTTTGCAAAAAGGCATGTGGGAGACTTACAAAATGTATGGAGGAAGGTGATCTGGTCTAATGAGACTAAAATTTTACTTTTTGGCCATCAAAGAAAAACGGAATGTCTGGTGAAAACCCAACACATCAAATCACCCAAAGAACACCATCCCCACTGTGAAACATGGTGGTGGCAGCATCATGCTGTGGGGATGTTTTTCAGCAGTCAGGACTGGGAAACTGGTCAGAGTTGAGGGAAAGATGGATGGTGATAAATACAGGGATATTCTTGAGCAAAACTCGTACCACTCTGTGTGTGATTTGAGGCTAGGATGGAGGTCCACCTTCCAACTGGACAATGACCCCAAACACACTGCTAAAGCAACACTTGAGTGGTTTAAGGGGAAACATGTAAATGTGTTGGAATGGCCTAGTCAAAGCCCAGACCTCAATCCAATAGAAAAACTGGTCAGACTTAAAGATTGCTGTTCACAAGCGCAAACCATCCAACTTGAAGGAGCTGGAGCAGTTTTGCAAGGAGGAATGGGCAAAAATCCCAGTGGTGAGATGTGGCAAGCTCAGAGAGACTTATCCAAAGCGACTTGGACCTGTGATAGCCGCAAAAGGTGACTCTACAAAGTATTTACTTTAGGGGGTGAATAGTTATGCACACTGAATTTTTCTGTTATTTTGTCCCATTTGTGGTTTGCTTCACAATAAATAAAAAAACATCTTCAAAGTTGTGGGCGTGTTCTGTAAATAAATGATGCAATTCCTCAAACAATCCATGTTAATTCCAGGTTGTGAGTCAACAAAACACGACAAATGCCAGGGGGGTGGGGGGGAATATTTTTGCAAGGCACTGGAGTTTTGAAAATCGCTGTGGCGCTGCAAAGTTGGCGTTGCACCAATTCAGACGGTGCCGTTATCGGCAATAGCAATCAATTTGACGTCAAATCGTATTTCAAAACGCTCTGATGTGAATGTGGGCTCATTGTAGTTGTGAGGGTTCTATCACTTTCCACGGTTACATTTATACTGTCCAGGGTACGTAACTCTCTACTGCTTTACATTATATCTTTGGGTGTTGTGCCACTTAGTACTGTGTTAGATTGTACATCTGAGGGGCCTACAACTTTCTTTTGTGTTATTTTGAGTCTCTGAGGGTTCTTTTACTTCCTAACGTGTCACAATAACACCTCTGAGGGTTCTATCGCTTTTTACTGTGTTACATTGTATCTCTTATGCCGCATACACACCACCAGGCTTTGACAGACTAAGTCCAACGGTCTTCCCAATGGACTTTTCGGCGGAGTTCCAACTTACTTTCTGAACGAACGGACTTGGCCACACACAATCACACCAAAGTCCGATGGATTTGAACTTGATGACGTACGACTGGACTAGAATAAGTAGCCAATAGCTGGCCTAGCGTCAGTTTTCATACATCGAACTAGCATACAGACGAACAGATTTTTCAGCCAGACTCGAGTTCATCAGAAAGATTTGGAACATGTTCTAAATCTAAAGTCTGTCTGATTTTTAGACAGCAAAGGTCCGATGAAGCCCACACACGATCGAATTGTCCGGCGGATTCGCTCCGTCTGACCTTTGCTGTCGAAAAGTCCGGCCGTGTGTATGCGGCATTAGGCTTGGCTCACACTACTGTGACCTGAAAGTTGTGTGACTTAGGCCGCGTACACACGGGCGGATTGTCTGCCCAACTTAGTCCGCTGAACAGTGTTTCAGCGGACAATCCGCTCGTGTGTGGGCTTCAGCGGACTTTTTCAGCGGACAATCTGACGAACAAAGTCTTACGGAATTTCCGTAAGACAGTCCGTTCAAACTTGGTTTTGTCCGTCCAAACTTGGTTTCAGCGGACAGTCCGCTCGTGTGTAGGCAAGTTGGACGGACCAAGTATGGCGCATGCTCAGAACGGATTTACACGGCCGAAGGTTGCATTGCTGTGTATTGGACGTCGTTTTTCTAGTCCCGTCGTACGTGCTGTGCACGTCATCACGTACGCTTTCAGCGGACTGTCTGCTCATCGTGTGTGGTCAAGTCCGTTCATGCAAATTTTGAACGGACTGTCTGTCAGATTGTCTGCCGAACTTAGTTGGGCAGACAATCCGCCCGTGTGTACGCGGCCTTACAGTGCGACTTTGCAGGCGACTTGAGTACTACTTTAATGCAACGTTGAAGCAAAGGAGGGCTACACCACAGGGAATGCCTGGGTAATCTTCATGAAACGTAGGATCCAAATCACATCAATATAGATGAGGATCTGACTTAGAGGCCACTTCCATTAAAGTCTATAGGCACAAATCAGATAGGAAACGCCTTGAAGTAGCACAGAAACCTTTTATAAAGTTGGAGCGACTTCAGTAGCGCTAATTAAGACCGCTCTCATTGACTAACATAGGATTTCACATGTCATGTGACTTGGGGGTCTTACAAGTCGGATCCCAAGTAACGGCAGTTTGAACCAAGCCTAATATTATCTCTGAGGGCTTTATCACTTCCTAGTGTGTCACATTGTATCTATGAGGGTTCTAGGACATTCTCCTGTATTATTTTGCATCTACGAGTGTTCAGAGATTTCCTACTATGTTACGTTGGATCTCAGAGGGTCCTACCACTTCCTAATGTGTTACATTTTACCTCTGAGAGTTCCATCACTTTGCCCTGTGCTACATTGTATCTGTGTTACTTTCTATCTCTTAGGGTTCTATTACTTCCTAATGCATCACATAATAATTCTTCTGCGGGTTCTATCGCGTCTTAATGGGTTACATTGCATCTACAAGGGTTCTATCGCATCTTAATGGGTTACATTGCATCTACGAGGGTTCTATCGCATCTTAATGGGTTACATTGCATCTACGAGGGTTCTATCGCATCTTAATGGGTTACATTGCATCTACGAGGGTTCTATCGCATCTTAATGGGTTACATTGCATCTACGAGGGTTCTATCGCATCTTAATGGGTTACATTGCATCTACGAGGGTTCTATCGCATCTTAATGGGTTACATTGCATCTATAAGGGTTCTATCGCATCCTAATGGGTTACATTGCATCTACGAGGGTTCTATCGCATCTTAATGGGTTACATTGCATCTACGAGGGTTCTATCGCATCTTAATGGGTTACATTGCATCTACGAGGGTTCTATCGCATCTTAATGGGTTACATTGCATCTACGAGGGTTCTATCGCATCTTAATGGGTTACATTGCATCTACGAGGGTTCTATCGCATCTTAATGGGTTACATTGCATCTACGAGGGTTCTATTACTTAATGCGTTACATTGCATCTAAGAGGGTTCTATCGCATCTTAATGGGTTACATTGCATCTACGAGGGTTCTATCGCATCTTAATGGGTTACATTGCATCTACGAGGGTTCTATCACGTCTTAATGGGTTACATTGCATCTACGAGGGTTCTATCACGTCTTAATGGGTTACATTGCATCTACGAGGGTTCTATCACGTCTTAATGCCTTACGTTGCATCTACGAGGGTTCTATTGCGTCTTACTGGGTTACATTGCATCTATGAGGGTTCTATTGCGTCTTAATGGGTTACATTGCATCTATGAGGGTTCTATCACGTCTTAATGCATTACATTGTATTTACGAGGGTTACATCACGTCTTAATGCCTTACGTTGCATCTATGAGGGTTCTATCACATCTTAATGCGTTACATTGTATCTATGAGGGTTCTACCACTTCCTTCTGTATTCCTTTCTACCTACGAATGTGTACTTCCTGCTGTGTTACTTTGCATCTCAGAGGATTCCAACATTCCCGATGTGTCACATTGTATTGTGTTACATTGTTCCTGTGGTTGATCTGTCACTCCCAGTGTTACTTTGTATCTCTTAGGGTTCTATTACTTCCTAAGATATCACATTATGCCTCTGCGGGTTGTATCGCTTTGTACGGTGTTACTTTGTATCTCTTAGGGTTCTAAGACTCCCTAATGTGTCACATTCTATCTATGAGGGTTCTATCACTTCCTCCAAATGTTCTGCTACTTCCTGCTGTGTTACTTTGTATCTCAGAGGATCCCACCATTCTTAATTTGTCACATTGTACTTCTGAGGTTTCTATGACTTTGTACTATGTTACATTGTACCTGTGCTTGTTCTGTCACTTCCTCGTGTGTCCCTCTGTGAGGGTTGTAGGACTTCTCTCTGAGGGTTATAGGACTTCTCTCTGTGTTGTATCTCTGAGGCTTTGATCACTTCTCACTCTTACTTTGTACGTCTCTCTCCTGTTCTGCCACTTCCTGCCCTGTATTGCTGCAATCAGAATCTGCCATTCCAGCAGGTCAGGTTCCCAGGAGGGCAGGGTGTGGTGTGACACCTGGAGCTGTACCTGGCCAGGGCTGGAGAAGGTGGTGGAGGGGGGGATCCACTGTACAGGAGGCAGATCAGAGTCAGCACAGGACCTCAGTCCAGCCTGGCACACAACATACCTCAATCCCAGCTCTGTCAAATCACTCCCAGCTTGTGGCAGCTGCTGCTGCTGCACTTTGGATCTGTGCTGCTGATCTTTTTTTTTTTTTTTCATTCCCTAAACCAGCTTTATTGAAAAGGAACAAACTTCACAGTGTGACGTAGGTCAGAAAGGTAAACACCAGGTGGAGAGGCAAGGAGTGTCTGGCACACAGTCTCCACCTCCTCCCTTGGATAAAGGATAAAGCATTGTACTAAATACTCTGAGAGTTTGCATAATACAATACATGAGGTATAGCAAACATTGCAAAGCAAAACCAAGAAACAATAGAAGAGAGACAGAGATGCAAAAAGGCACCAGTCAGATATATAGTTTTCATAAAACACTCCCATATACAGCGCCTTGAAAAAGTATTCATACCCCTTGAAACTTTCCACAATTTTGTCATGTTACATCCAAAAACCTAAATATGTATTTTATTGGGATTTTATGTGATAGACCAGGGCGGGGGAGGGGGAGACAACCTTCTGAGCACAGTGTGCCGAAAAATGTTTTCAAAGAAATTGAGCCGATTTTATAACAAAAGAAAGTCAACTTCACGTTCTCAATCATGAAAAGGATCTTTTAGAAAGTAAATGCTGTAAACTACTTTAGTAGTGAGAAATTACCATTCTGCAACTCCACACCTCAGATCAGCCCCAATTCCTGCACCTTCACACCTCAGATCACTGTAACCCCCTGTACATCTGCCCCAACACTGTAACCCCCTGCACTTCTGCCCCAACACTGTAACCCCCTGCACTTCTGCCCCAGCACTGTAACCCCCTGTACATCTGCCCCAACACTGTAACCCCCTGCTCATCTGCCCCAACACTGTACCTCCTGCTCATCTGCCCCAACACTGCAACCCCCTGCACTTCTGCCCCAGCATTGTAACCCCCTGTACATCTGCCCCAACACTGTAACCCCCTGCACTTCTGCCCCAGCACTGTAACCCCCTGTACATCTGCCCCAACACTGTACCTCCTGCCCATCTGCCCCACACACTGTACCTCCTGCTCATCTACCCCACCACTGTAACCCCCTTTCTCATCTGCCCCACTACTGTACCTCCTGCTCTTCTGCCCCACCACCGCAACCCCCTGCTCATCTGCCCCACCACTGTACCTCCTGCTCTTCTGCCCCACCACTGTAACCCCCTGCTCATCTGCCCCACCACTGTAACCCCCTGTACATCTGCCCCAACACTGTACCTCCTGCTCATCTGCCCCACCACTGTACCTCCTGCTCATCTGCCCCACCACTGTACCTCCTGCTCTTCTGCCCCACCGCTGTAACCCCCTGCTCATCTGCCCCACCACTGTACCTCCTGCTCTTCTGCCCCACCACTGTAACCCTCGCCTCATCTGCCCCACCACTGTAACCCCCTTTCTCATCTGCCCAACCACTGTAACCCCCTTTCTCATCTGCCCCACCACTGTACCTCCTGCTCATCTGCCCCACCACTGTACCCCCCTGCTCTTCTGCCTCACCACTGTACTCCCCTGCTCATCTGTCCCACCACTGTAACCCCCTTTCTCATATGCCCCACCACTGTAACCCCCTGCTCATCTGCCCCACCACTATACCTCCTGCACATCTGTCCCACCACTGTACCCCCTACTCTTCTGCCCTACCACTGTAACCCCCTTTCTCATCTGCCCCACAACGGTAACCCCCTGCTCATCTGCCCCACCACTGTACTCTCCTGCTTATCTGTCCCACCACTGTAACCCCCTTTCCCAACTGCCCCACCACTGTAACCCCCTTTCTCATCTGCCCCACCACTGTAACCCCCTTTCTCATCTTTCTGAGATTGGTAGTGACAACCAAGCGAGTCATCTTCCTCCAGATGGTGGGCGGAGCTGACGATCGCAGCTACAGCAAAGTTAGAGAACCAAACAATGTTTCCCATCTTGTACAACGTGTGGGGGGCTCAGTGCCTCCTCCTCAGTGCAGGGGCGGTGTGGGGGACTCTGAAATTGGACTGTATTAGTGTCTCACTGACACTTCGCTGTTCTGCTGATGGGGAAGGAGTCGAGTGCCGGCCAAATAGGCTTTGTGTGCCGCGGGCTGCCCACCCCTGTGATAGACTAACACAAAGTCGGACATAATTGTGAAGTGGAAGGAAAATGATAAATGTTTATCAATTTTTTTTTTTTTACAAATAAATATGGTAAAAGTGTGGCATGCATTTGTATTCAGCCCCCTTTACTCTGATACCCTTAACTAAAATCTAATGGAACCCATTGCTTTGAGAAGTCACCTAATTAGTAAATAGAGTCCTCATGTGTGTAATTTAATCTCAGTATAAATACAGCTGTTCTGTGAAGCCCTCAGAAGTTTGTTAGAGAACAAACAGCATTATGAACGTCAAGGAACAAACCAGACAGGTCAGGTATAAAGTTGTGTTGAAGTTTAAAGCAGGGTTAGATTATAAAAAAAAAAATATCTCAAGCTTTGAGTATGGCACAACTGCAAAGCTACCAAGAAGTCCTGTTTGCAGTTTGCGAGAAGCCATGTGGAGGACACAGCAAACATGTGGAAGAAGGTGCTCTGGCCAGAAGAGACCAAAATGTAACTTTTTGGCCTAAAAGCAAAATGCTATATGTGACGGAAAACTAACACTGCACATCACCCTGAACACAACATCCCCACCGTGAAACATGGTGGTGACAGCATCATATTGTGGGTTTTTCTTCAGCAGGGACAGGGAAGCTGGTCAGAGTTGATGGGAAGATGGATGGAGCCAAATACAGGGCAATCTTGGAAGAAAACCTGTTATGCCGCGTACACATGAACAGAATGTCCGAAAGAAAAAGTCGTGTGTTTGCCTCATCTGACTTTTTTTTTTAACGAAAATTCTGACGGACCTAGAAATAGAACATGTTTTAAATCTTTCCGACTGAATTAATTCCTATCGGGAAAACCATTCGTCTGTATGCTGTTCCAACGGACCAAAAACGACGCATGCTCTGAAGCGAGTACAAGACGGAGGCTATTGGCTACTGGCTATTGAACTTCCTTTTTCTAGCCCCATCGTATGTGTTGTACGTCTCTGCGTTCTTAATGTTCGGACTTTGGTGTGATCGTGTGTATGCAAGACAGTTTCAGCGGAACTCTGTCGGAAGTTTGTTGGAAAAACCTTCGGACTTTATTCAGACGAGAAAACCGGTCGTGTGTACACGGCATTAGAGTCTGCAAAAGGCTCGAGACTGGGGCGGAGGTTTACCTTCCACCATACAGCCAGAGCTACAATGGAATGGTTTCAGGGGTCTCAAACTGGAGGCCCTCCAGCTGTTATGAAACTACAAGTTCCATGAGGCATTGCATGGCTGACAGTTACAAGCATGACTCCCACAGGCCTAGGCATGATGGGATTTGTAGTTCTGCAAAAGCTGGAGAGCCACCAGTTTGAGACCCCTGGACTTTAGATCAAAGCATATTCATGTGTTAGAATGGCCCAGTCAAAGTGCAGACCTAAATCCTATTGAGAATCTGTGATAAGACTTGAAAATTGCTGTTCACAGACACTTTCCATCCAATCTGACAGAGCTTGAGATATTTTGCAAGATAGATGTGCAAAGCTGGTAGAGACATCCCCAAATAGACTTGCAGCTGTAATTGCAGTGAAAGGCGGTTCTACAAAGTATTGACTCCGGGGGGCGCTATACAAATGCACCCCCCACACTCTTCACATATTTATTTGTAAAAAAAAAAATTGAAAACCATTTATCATTTTCCTTCCACTTCACAATTATGTGTCACTTTGTGTTGGTCTATCACACAAAATCCCAATAAAATACATAAAACATTTTTTTGGTTGTAACATGACAAAATTTGGAAAATTTCAAGGGGTATGAATACTTTTCCAAAGCGCTGTAACATCACTAATATTATTAATACCAATAATAACGGTAACAATCTCAGAGCCTAAGCCACCATTCACACCGGAGCGACTTGTCATGTACCCTATTGTTGGCAATGGCACTGTTGAAATCGGTGCAATACTGACTTTGCGGGGGCCGCATAGATTAGAAAAAGGAGTTCCTGCTCCACTTTTGGGGATTTTACGTTCGGCTTGGATAGACATCGGAGCCACACAGATGTCTTCCAAGTCGCACTGACATACAGTTTGAAAACCATGCAATTTCAGATGAAATCGCACTATTTTAAATTTCAGTAAAAAACAAACTAAAGGAAAATTTATGGCAAACGCAATAAATGACCCAAATTTTTGGTACAATATAAAAGATGAGATTGCGCAGAGTAAATAGATACCCAACATGCCAAAGCTTAAATTTCTGTCCACCCCATTCAATATTCTATATTTTCTAAAGGCGACACTTCAAAAGCCCCCTATAGGTATCATTTTGGTGTTTCGGAGGAGGTCTGCTGCTAGAATTATTGCTCTCATTAAATCAGTAATTAATGTGTAATTCAGATTTTATTTTTTATTCTGCACTGACTGTCTTTAAAAATTGCCCCAGCTACTGTTGAAGTCAAAAACAGGGACAAAACCGGGGACAGACTTGGTCCGGGGCAGGGGGGCCCCATCAGGGTTGGCAGCCTCAGTAAAACCAGGGACAGTATGTAAAAATGTGTGTTTTTTTTACATCTGTCTCTAAAATGTCCCTTACCGACATCCTTTTGGTCTAAAAATCCTGAGATCATAGCTGCCCCACCTCTTCAGTACCTTCTCAGCCAATAGAAACATGTCTGTGCATACTGTGTGATTGTATACTGTGTGTGTGTTTGTGTATACTGTGTGGCCCCATAATCTCTGATTGCCTGGGGGCCCCATAATCTCCCATTGCCCGGGGGCCCCATGAGTTGTCAGTCTGCCCCTGGTCCGGGGACAGTGTCCTCAATCCGGGGACTGTCCCCTGAAACCGGGGACATCTGGTCACCTTAACCTAAGACAAGTCAGCAGGATGCAAAAAACAAACGTTCCAGCTTCATTTTTGATCCAGAAGACTACAAAAGCCCAGTATTTTCATTACACCAACACCAGAGCCCTCAAGATTTAACCCCATCAATTCCAGGAAAATAGCCATAGCTCCCAACTGTCCCTGATTTGGAGGGACTGTTCCTGATTTGGAGCAATGTCCCTCTGTCCCTGTTTCCTCCTCATTTGTCCCTCATTTGGTCTGATCTATATAGCTGTATATAAAATGCACTTTTTATCTATCAAAAAGTGTTTTCCAGAGCTAAAACTTTCATCTGGTTTCTAAATTACTGCATCTGTAAATTCCAAAGCCCAATATAAAGGAATAATAGTGTTAAAAAAAACACTTGACCAATCTTGTTTTTTGTAAAATTCTCCTTTAAGGGGGCGTGGCAAGGGGTGTGTCCTAAGCCTGCATACTTTTGCTGATAGGTGTCCCTCATTCCCATCTCAAAAAGTTGCAATAGGTAAGATTCATTAGGCCCCTTTCACACTGGGGTGGTGCGGGCGTCAGCGGTAAAGCACCGCTATTTTTAGCGGCGCTTTACCGTTGTTTTAGCAGCGGTCTGCGGCCGCCAGCGGGGTGGTTTTAACCCCTGCTAGCGGCCAAAAAAGGGTTAAAACCACCCGCAAAGCGCCACTGCAGCGGCGCTTTGCCAGCGGTATAGCCGCACTGTCACATTGATTTTAATGGGTAGGAGCGGTTTAGGAGCGGTGAATACACTGCACCTTTCACGGCTCCAAAGATGCGGCTAGCAGGACTTTTTTGACCGTCCTGCTAGTGCACCGCTCCAGTGTGAAAGCCACTCTGGCTTTAACGCTGGAGTGAAAGGGGCCGGTTTTTTCAGGCGCTATTTTTAGCGCTGTAGCGCCTGAAAACTGCCTCAGTGTGAAAGGGGCCTTAGGGCTCAAAGTAGAACTCACAAGGAAATAATCCTGTAATTACTTTATATATCTCTTAAAAGTTATCAAGCATGAAGAAAACCACCTAAATGCCCTCTGCAGAGTCATCAGTGAGAATCAGTGTTGGTCATCTAACTTTAAAAAAGTAATTAGTTAAGTTACATGACTTCTCCCAAAAAGTAATTGCGTTACTACATTGGAAAAGTAATTAGTTACTCAGCAAAGTAACTGTGACAGGGGTGGCAGCGGTGGTACTTGAGGGGGTGGCAGTGGTGGTACTTGGGGGGGTGGCAGTGGTGGTACTTGGGGGGGTGGCAGCAGTGGTATACTTGGGGGGGTGGCAGTGGTGGTACTTGGGTGGGTGGCAGTGGTGGTACTTGGGGGGGTGGCAGCAGTGGTATACTTGGGGGGGTGGCAGGCAGCGGTGGTACTTGGGGGGGTGGCAGCAGTGGTGGTGCCATCCTCTCTCACCACCACCTCTGCCTCTTACTGATCCCATCCACCACCACCACTGATCTCATCCCTACCGTATCCCCCCCATCACCTAAGTTGTGGAAGTGATGGTGGGTGGGTGGGGATGGGATCAGTAAGAAGCAGAGGTGGTGGAGGACTTGGGATGGATCGATTACACTGCAATTTGAATCGTCAGACAGTCACTTACTTGAATGTCTCCAGGGATGCCCTCCCCTTCACTCGATTGGTGTCAGCTGACTTCATTTTTCAGTGTCCGCCCCGCCTCCCTACGTTCTCTCTCTGGATAGACGGGCGGGATGGGCCGGTCCAGACAGTCTCTCTGAGTCTCAGCCTCTTCTCAGCTGTGCGGGCGAAAGGCCCCCTGCCCAAGGTGGAAGGAACGGCGAGGCAGCGGGGCCACGGCAGGCCTTCGGGGCGGTAAATGTAATTGCGGTAATGCCGCCCAAGTAATGGGAACTGAGTTACCATGAGGGGAACAGTAATCAGTTAGATTACTCGTTACCCTCTAAAGTAACTGCGTTAAAGTGGTTGTAAACCCTTACAAACCACTTTGACCTACAGGTAAGTCTAGATTAAGGCTTACCTGTAGGTCCAAGAAATATCTCCTAAACCTATACGGTTTAGGAGATATTTGCCCGAAAACAGGCACCGCTGTCTACAGCGCATGCGCCGTAGACAGAGGTGCGCAGGCGCAACTGAGCGCGGCACTCTCAACGACGGAGCTGCCGCGCGTGTCGGCTCCCGTGCGCATGCGCGGGAGTGACGTCATCGCAGCTTCGCCGAATGACAGCAGCGGTGCTGCGAGACCCCACCAAGAAGATGGATGCGGCGGACTACAGGGGACAGCGGCGACTTCGCTGGCTCCTGTGTCAGGTAAGTGACACATAATGGGCTACTATGCGATGCACAGTAGTCCATTATGCTTTGCCTTTGCAGGGAATGAAAGAGGAAGTAAACCCATCAGGGTTTACTTCCTCTTTAAGTAACTCTGTTTATTTTAACTGAGTTACTTAGATGACTGGTGAAAATGCAAAGAAAAAAACCCTCTGCTGGCATACCTGGGGGCTATTGGCACAGAGAGCCCTGGGAGGAAATTACATTACATAGCGTATCACATGTCGTAGAGGGGGGCAAGCGGAGCATTAGACTGCTAAGACCTGCCAGTGCCACACTAATTAGTATTGGCGGCCGCCAGTTGTATTAAGCTTGGCCGCTGGTCTGTCTGAACGTCAGGCCAATCACCGGCCACCGGCCATTATTATCATACCGACAGCAGTGCGGCCTCTTTTTTGGGGCGCCAGACCAATTTGCCTCCTGGACCCTGTCTCCTCCTCCCCCCAGTCCAGTCCGCCCCATAAAAGTGCCACTACACTAAAAGTGTAAGCACAAGCCAGTGGGGACTTTTTTGGTGCGGTATCCGGGGAGAGGCTGTTTTTTTGATGTGGGAGGCAGCTTTTTTGCCACCCCCCTGCAAAGTGCCACGTTAGGCCAGGGCCTTGTCAGACTAGGCCAAAATATAGCATTGAAGAGCTTCTGGGAAAAAACTTACATTATAAATAGGGAACTTTGAAGCAAAATAAGGGTCAGTGCCCATCTGCAGCCTCACCATTGCCATCAGTGCAGCCCGATCAATGCCCACCTGCAGCCTCACAAGTGTCATCAATGCAGCATCATCAGTCCACATCAATGTAGCCTCACAAGTGTCATCAATGTAGAGTCATCAGTCCACATCAATGTAGCCTCACAAGTGTCATCAATGCAGCGTCATCAGTCCACATCAATGTAGCCTCACAAGTGTCATCAATGCAGCGTCATCAGTCCACATCAATGTAGCCTCACAAGTGCCATCAATGCAGCAGCCTCACCATTGCCATCAATTCAGCAGCCTCAACATTGCCATTAGTGCAGGTGCAGCCTGATCGATGCCCATCTGCACTCTAGAGGGGACAGGGAGGGGGTGGGACGAGCACAGACACATTACATACAGTGAGAATCTCCTATGAGAGACAGAACAGTGGTCCAATGGCGGCCCAGAAGATGGTACTTCCTATTACAGAGGCCGCCAAGTAAACAGGAGATTCTCACTGTATGTAATCTGACAGCTCTCATCCCACCCCCCTCCCTGTCCCCTATGAGGCAGCTAAAATTGAAGTATTGGCGTATAACACGCACACACTATTAGCACCCAATTTTCAGGGTGAAAAATTAGTGTTGTACGCCAATAGAGTATTTAGCACTAAACAGGAGGGGAAGACAGAGGGAGAATCCAAAACCATATTGTAAACAAATTGTAGTAGGGCGGATGACACATCTGTGTCCAATGAGTATCTGCAAAGCGGACGCAGGCATAGAAACCAAATAATCAGCACTACAACCCAGTCCTCTCATCTCAGCAGAGAAAATCTTACACCGGTGCCTTGCTCTCAGTCTCTGCAAGCTGCTCTTGTACACATTTAGTTCCAAAAAAGCTGAAAACACAGTAAACTGCGGTGTACAAAAATGTATTGATAAACCAAACGGAAGGGGATAAAACCTAGTAGGAAAGATGTTGACGCGTTTCAGCCTATACGGGCCTTAGTCACCCCCTTCTGTTTAGATTATCAATGCATTTCTGTACACCGTGGTTTACCATGTTGCCCTATTTTTTTTTTGGAACTAAATGGGACATGGGCATAGCCCGCTCTGCTCTAGGGGCAGCCGGGAGTAAAAGGACTCCGCTGTCGATTTATACTCGGCTACCTCTCTGCAGAGTCCTCTCCCATTTTTCTTTAGTATGCCTTAACAGACCAAGAGGTAGGTGGGTGTTGAGTCCATAAAGATGGATGGACTGACAGGCGGACTTGAAAAACTGACAGGTGGACCTGATTGGAAAGGGGATTTAAAGTATAACTAAAGGCAAATTTTTATTTTTGGGGGTTTTGAATGGAGTGGAGAGGGATTACAACCCCTCTTAGTTTTTATTGCTGTTTCCTGTTTACCATTATCATTGAAAGTGAAAGTAAAATAAAATCCCAAATTTTGGGTTGTCCCCAGAAAAGTAATAGAGGGGAAATCTTCCAATGGGGACTTGGGGGTTCCCAATAAATCCCCTTAATTTGCAGGGACTTCCTTTCACTTCCTGTTTGGCTATGGGACAGGAAGTGAAAGGAAATCTCCGGAAGTGAAAGGAAATCTCCGTAATGGGACACAGATGGCGAAAAAAAAATCTTACAGGGGTTATAACTCTGCCTTTCTCCAAAATGGAAAGAAATTGCCTATAGTTCTACTTTAAAAGAGAAGTTTGGCTTTTTTTTTAAATATCACTTACCTATCTGCAGTGGCAGCTGGTGCTAAACATTTTTCTTTTAGGTGGGTGGCAGCAAACAAGCCCCTCCATGTCCGCACTTACCCCATAAACTGAGCCCTCCAGTGGTCATGGCTCCCCTGATACCTGGCAACGCAGCTTCCGCAGCTTCTGCAGCTTCCACCCAGCTAACCTGGTCTTCTTTATATCCGCCTCCTGTCCTGATTGGCTGGGATGAGAACCAAAGCCAAAAACCGATGGAGAATATTGATTCGCTAGTATCACAAGTGGGGGGGGGGGGTTTGGGGCGCAGTGCTCTGTGCCCCGAGGACAACCTATTAGGAGCCAATTAGAGCCTCAGACTGAGATCACGTGCTTGTAAAAAAAAATGACCTCATAGAAAGCGATTAGTCCGGCGATTAGTCCGGCACCCCGCATGCAAAATTGGGGGGGCGGCCATGCGCCCCTTATGGACCGGCCGCCACCACCTAGATGCAGCATCGGTCCCCCCCGGCTCTAAGGCTGTGAAACGAGCAATCAAACTCGGATGATTGTTCGGTTCTCAGAGCTCCCTGAGTAGAGAGCTGGTGACTGTCAGTCTCCAGCTCTCTGCTCTGCCACCTCATCGCTCACTGGAGCTCTGGGCTGTGTAAGGGGTGGGAGCAGCTGGCTCAGGCTCTCAGCGGCTCGCTGAGATGCTGAGCCAGTCCAGGCATGTGGGCGGATTCCGACTTCATTGTTGTGATCTTGCCCGAGCCTGGTTCAGCTCTGTGATGTCAGCCGATAGCAGGTTTCGCCCACTATCTGCTAAAAAAAAACTATCACAGGAGTGCAGAATGAACTGCGCTCCTGTGATCCACAGGAGGAGTACAGCCAAACAAGCTTTTACTATACTTCTCCTTTAATGCTTCCTTGTGGCTTTTACTCTAAGTCAGCACTGCAGCCTGTGTCAGTCTCCTTGGCATTCATGACTTCCAAGAGTATCGAATGTCTGTTCTCCCCAAAAATTCTGTATCACTTTACAGGGGGGGGAGGGGGCAGAACTGAAAAGAGTCCCTGCTGACTTGCGCTACACTGTTAGTCTTATGGGGTGGACTGGGCTGAGAGGCAAATTAGTCTAGCGCCCCCATAAAGCAGACGCACTGCTCCCAGTATGCGGGTGGCCGGCATTCCGCAGCTTGCCGCTTGGATAGAATAAGGGAGGGTTATAACTACGGTTGCCACCCTTTGTTCAAGCCAAACCCGAACATTTTTGCGGCGGACGGCAATTTTTTTGTAGGACACGCTATAAGATTGTAAAATACCTTGGGTTACCCAAAAAGAGTAATAATGAGGTGTAATACGGTGAACAGTGGCTGTGGCCAAATTGCATTAACAGTGGGGGGGGGGGGACTTAAAGAGGCATGGTTAAATAAAACAAAAGCATTCGTGTTTCCATAAAATATGATTTGATTAATAAAAGAACTGTCAGTGAAAATAGCCTACCTTAAAAGTGGACACTGTCGGCTAGTAGAGCAGTGGACGGTGTCAGTAGGGAAGTGGACAGTGTCAGTAGAAAAGTGGACAGTGTCAGTAGAGAAGTGGACGGTGTCAGTAGAGAAGTGGACGGTGTCAGTAGAGAAGTGGACAGTGTCAGTAGAGAAGTGGATGGTGTCAGTAGGGCAGATGATGGTGTCAGTAGAGCAGTGGACGGTGTCAATAGAGAAGTGGATGGTGTCAGTAGAGCAGTGGATGGTGTCAGTAGGGCAGTATATGGTGTCAGTAGGGCAGTATATGGTGTCAGTAGAGCAGTGGACAGTGTCGGTAGAGCAGTGGACGGTGTCAGTAGAGCAGTGGATGGTGTCAATAGGGCAGTGGATGATGTAAGTAGGGCAGTATATGGTGTCAGTAGAGAAGTGGACAGTGTCAGTAGGGCAGTGGACGGTGTCAGTAGGGCAGTGGATGCTGTCAGTAGAGAAGTGAACAGTGTCAGTAGAGAAGTGGACAGTGTCAATAGGGCAGATGATGGTGTCAGCAAGGCAGATGATCGTGTCAGTAGAGCAGATGATGGTGTCAGTAGGGCAGATGACGGTGTCAGTAGAGCAGTGGATGGTGTCAGTAGGGCAGATGACGGTGTCAGTAGGGCAGATGACGGTGTCAGTAGAGCAGTGGATGGTGTTAGTAGGGCAGTATATGGTGTCAGTAGGGCAGTATATGGTGTCAGTAGAGCAGATGATGGTGTCAGTAGAGAAGTGGACAGTGTCAGTAGAGAAGTGGACCGTGTCAGTAGGGCAGATGATGGTGTCAGTAGGGCAGCGGATGGTGTCAGTAGGGCAGTATATGGTATCAGTAGGGCAGTATATGGTATCCGTAGGGCAGTATATGGTGTCAGTAGAGAAGTGCACAGTGTCAGTAGAGAAGTGGACAGTGTCAGTAGGGCAGATGACGGTGTCAGTAGGGCAGATGACGGTGTCAGTAGGGCAGTGGATGGTCTCAGTAGGGCAGTGGATGGTTTCAGTAGGGCAGTGGACGGTGTCAGTAGAGCAGTGGACGGTGTCAGTAGAGCAGTGGACGGTGTCAGTAGAGAAGTGGACGGTGTCAGTAGAGAAGTGGACGGTGTCAGTAGAGAAGTGGACAGTGTCAGTAGAGAAGTGGGCAGTGTCAGTAGGGCAGATGATGGTGCCATTAGAGCAGTGGATGGTGTCAGTAGGGCAGTGGATGGTGTCAGTAGGGCAGTATAGCCTACCTTAAAAGTGGACACTGTCGGCTAGTAGAGCAGTGGACGGTGTCAGTAGAACAGTGGATGGAGTCAGTGGAGCAGATGATGGTGTCAGTAGAGAAGTGGACAGTGTCAGTAGGGAAGTGGACAGTGTCAGTAGAGAAGTGGACAGTGTCAGTAGAGAAGTGGATGGTGTCAGTAGAGAAGTGGATGGTGTCAGTAGGGCAGATGATGGTGTCAGTAGAGCAGTGGACGGTGTCAGTAGAGCAGTGGACGGTGTCAATAGAGAAGTGGATGGTGCCATTAGAGCAGTGGATGGTGTCAGTAGGGCAGTGGATGGTGTCAGTAGGGCAGTATAGCCTACCTTAAAAGTGGACACTGTCGGCTAGTAGAGCAGTGGACGGTGTCAGTAGAACAGTGGATGGAGTCAGTGGAGCAGATGATGGTGTCAGTAGAGAAGTGGACAGTGTCAGTAGGGAAGTGGACAGTGTCAGTAGAGAAGTGGACAGTGTCAGTAGAGAAGTGGACGGTGTCAGTAGAGAAGTGGATGGTGTCAGTAGAGAAGTGGATGGTGTCAGTAGGGCAGATGATGGTGTCAGTAGAGCAGTGGACGGTGTCAGTAGAGCAGTGGACGGTGTCAATAGAGAAGTGGATGGTGTCAGTAGAGCAGTGGATGGTGTCAGTAGGGCAGTGGATGATGTAAGTAGGGCAGTATATGGTGTCAGTAGAGAAGTGGACAGTGTCAGTAGGGCAGTGGACGGTGTCAGTAGGGCAGTATATGGTGTCAGTAGGGCAGTATATGGTGTCAGTAGAGCAGTGGACAGTGTCAGTAGAGCAGTGGACGGTGTCAGTAGAGCAGTGGATGGTGTCAGTAGGGCAGTGGATGATGTAAGTAGGGCAGTATATGGTGTCAGTAGAGAAGTGGACAGTGTCAGTAGGGCAGTGGACGGTGTCAGTAGGGCAGTGGATGCTGTCAGCAGAGAAGTGAACAGTGTCAGTAGAGAAGTGGACAGTGTCAGTAGGGCAGATGATGGTGTCAGTAGGGCAGATGATTGTGTCAGTAGAGCAGATGACGGTGTCAGTAGGGCAGATGACGGTGTCAGTAGAGCAGTGGATGGTGTCAGTAGGGCAGATGACGGTGTCAGTAGGGCAGATGACGGTGTCAGTAGAGCAATGGATGGTGTTAGTAGGGCAGTATATGGTGTCAGTAGGGCAGTATATGGTGTCAGTAGAGCAGATGATGGTGTCAGTAGAGAAGTGGACAGTGTCAGTAGAGAGGTAGACCATGTCAGTAGGGCAGATGATGGTGTCAGTAGGGCAGCGGATGGTGTCAGTAGGGCAGTATATGGTATCAGTAGGGCAGTATATGGTATCAGTAGAGAAGTGGACAGTGTCAGTAGGGCAGATGACGGTGTCAGTAGGGCAGATGACGGTGTCAGTAGGGCAGTGGATGGTGTCAGTAGGGCAGTGGATGGTGTCAGTAGGGCAGTGGATGGTTTCAGTAGGGCAGTGGACGGTGTCAGTAGAGAAGTGGACGGTGTCAGTAGAGCAGTGGACGGTGTCAGTAGAGAAGTGGACGGTGTCAGTAGAGAAGTGGACAGTGTCAGTAGAGAAGTGGGCAGTGTCAGTAGGGCAGATGATGGTGCCATTAGAGCAGTGGATGGTGTCAGTAGGGCAGTGGATGGTGTCAGTAGGGCAGTATATGCTGTCAGTAGAGAAGTGGACAGTGTCAGTAGAGAAGTGGACAGTGTCAGTAGAGAACTGGACGGTGTCAGTAGGGCAGTGGATGATGTCAGTAGAGCAGTGGACGGTCTCAGTAGAGAAGTGGATGGTGTCAGTAGAGAAGTGGATGGTGTCAGTAGGGCAGTATATTGTGTCAGTAGGGCAGTATATGGTGTTAGTAGGGCAGTATATGGTGTCAGTAGAGAAGTGGACGGTGTCAGTAGAGAAGTGGAGAGTGACAGTAGAGAAGTGCACAGTGTTAGTAGGGCAGATGATGGTGTCAGTAGGGCAGATGATGGTGTCAGTAGGGCAGTGGATGGTGTCAGTAGGGCAGTATATGGTGTCAGTAGAGAAGTGAACAGTGTCAGTAGAGAAGTGAACAGTGTCAGTAGAGAAGTGGACCGTGTCAGTAGGGCAGATGATGGTGTCAGTAGGTCAGTGGACGGTGTCAGTAGAGAAGTGGACAGTGTCAGTAGGGCAGAGGACAGCGTCAGTAGGGTAGATGATGGCTTCAGTAGGGCAGTGGATGGTGTCACCTGGTGAGAACTGTACATATGGATGGTGTATGGGGAGGGGGGGTGTATGTATAGTGTATGGTGGGGGAAGGGGGTTGTATATGTAGTGTATGGGGGGTGTATGTATAGTGTATGGTGGGGGGGGTGTATATATAGTGTATGGGGGGGTGTATGTATAGTGTATGGTGGGGAGAGGGGGGTGTATAGTGTATGGTGGGGGAGTGTACAGTGGGGATCTAAAGTTTGGGCACCCCAGGTAAAAATGTGTATTAATGTGCATAACGAAGCCAAGGAAAGATGGAAAAATCTCCAAATGGCATCAAATTACAGATTAGACATTCTTATATGTCAAAAAATGATTTTATTTCCAACATTTACACTTTCAAGATTACAGAAAACAAAAAAAATGGCTTCTGCAAAAGTTTGGGCACCCTGCAGAATTTATAGCATGCACTGTCCCCTTTGCAAAGCTGAGACCTGCCAGTGTCATGGATTGTTCTCAATCATCGTCTGGGAAGACCAGGTGATGTAAATCTCAAAGGTTTTAAATGGCCAGACTCATCTGACCTTGCCCCAACAATCAGCACCATGGGTTCTTCTAAGCAGTTGTCTAGAAAACTGAAACTGAAAATAGTTGACGCTCACAAAGCTGGAGAAGGCTATAAGAAGATAGCAAAGCGTTTTCAGATGTCAATATCCTCTGTTCGGAATGTAATTAAGAAATGGCAGTCATCGGGAACAGTGGAAGTTAAAGCAAGATCTGGAAGACCCAGAAAAATATCAGACAGAACAGCTCGCAGGATTGTGAGAAAAGCAATTCAAAACCCACACTTGACTGCACGATCCCTCCAGAAAGATCTGGCAGACACTGGAGTTGTGGTACACTATTCCACTATAAAGAGATACTTGTACAAATATGGTCTTCATGGAAGAGTCATCAGAAGAAAACCTCTTCTACGTCCTCACCACAAAAATCAGCGTTTGAACTTTGCAAATGAACATATAGACAAGCCTGAGGCATTTTGGAAACAAGTTCTGTGGACCGATGAGGTTAAAATAGAACTTTTTGGCCGGAATGAGCAAAGGTACGTTTTGAGAAGAAAGGGCACAGAATTTAATGAAAAGAGCCTCTGTTCAACTGTTAAGCATGGGGGCGGATCAATCATGCTTTGGGGTTGTATTGCAGCCAGTGGCACAGGGAACATTTCACGAGTAGAAAGAAAAATTGATTCAATAAAAGTTCAGAAAATTTTGGATGGTAACTTGATGCCATCTGTGAAAAAGCTGAAGTTAAAGAGAGGATGGCTTCTACAAATGGATAATGATCCTAAACACACCTCAAAATCCACAGGGGATTACATCAAGAGGCGTAAACTGAAGGTTTTGCCATGGCCTTCACAATCTCCTGACCTCAACATTATTAAAAATCTATGGATAGACCTTAAAAGAGCAGTGCGTGACAGACAGCCCAGAAATCTCAAAGAACTGGAGCACTTTTGTAAGGAAGAATGGGCAAAGATACCTCAAACAAGAATTGAAAGACCCTTGGCTGGCTACAAAAAGCGTTTACAAGCTGTGATACTTGCCAAAAGGGGCAGTACAAGATATTAACTCTGCAGGGTGCCCTAACTTTTGCAGACGCCATTTTTTGTTTTCTGTAATTTTGAAAGTGTAAATGATGGAAATAAAATCTAACTTTTTTTGATATATTATAAGAATGTCTAATCTGTAATTTAATGCCATTTGGAGATTTTTCCATCTTTCCTTGGCTTCGTTATGCACATTAATACACATTTTTACCTGGGGTGCCCAAACTTTCGATCCCCACTGTATATATATATATATTGTATGGGGGGTGTATGTATAGTGTATGGTGGGGGGAAGGGGGTGTATAGTGTATGGTGGGGGGTTGTATATATAGTGTATGGGGGGTGTATTTATAGTGTATGGTGGGGGGGTGTATAGTGTATGGTGGGGGAGGGGAGTTGTATATATAGTGTATAGGGGGATGGGGGTGTATAGTGTACGGTGGGGGGAGGGGGTTGTATATATAGTGTATGGGGGGTGTATGTATAGTGTATGGTGGGGGGAGGGGGTGTGTATATATAGTGTATGGGGGGTGTATGTATAGTGTATGGTGGGGGGGAGGGGTGTATAGTGTATGGTGGGGGAGGGGGTGTATATATAGTGTATGGGGGGGTGTATGTATAGTGTATGGTGGGGGAGGGGGTGTATACTGTATGGTGGGGGGAGGGAGGTTGTATATATAGTGTATGGGGGGTGTATGTATAGTGTATGGTGGGGGGAGGGGGTGTATAGTGTATGGTGGGGGAGGGGGTGTATATATAGTGTATGGGGGGGTGTATGTATAGTGTATGGTGGGGAGGGGGGTGTATACTGTATGGTGGGGAGAGGGAGGTTGTATATATAGTGTATGGGGGGTGTATGTATAGTGTATGGTGGGGGGGAGGGGTGTATAGTGTATGGTGGGGGGAGGGGTGTATATATAGTGTATGGGGGGGTGTATGTATAGTGTATGGTGGGGGAGGGGGGTGTATACTGTATGGTGGGGGGAGGGCGGTTGTATATATAGTGTATGGAGGGTGTATGTATAGTGTATGGTGGGGGGAGGGGGTTGTATAGCGTATGGTGGGTGTTGCATATATAGTGTATGGGGGGTGTATGTATTGTATGGTGGGGGGAGGGGGGTTGTATATATAGTGTATGGGGGGTGTATTTATAGTGTATGGTGGGGGGAGGGAGGGGTGTATAGTGTATGGTGGGGGGAGGGAGGTTGTATATATAGTGTGTGGGGGGGTTGTATATATAGTGTATGGTGGGGGGAGGGGTTGTATAGTGTTTGGTGGGGGGAGGGGGTTGTATATATAGTGTATGGGGGGGTGTATGTATAGTGTATGGTGGGGGGAGGGGAGTGTATATATAGTGTATGGGGGTAGTGTATGTATAGTGTATGGTGGGGGCAGGGGGGGTGTATATATAGTGGAAGGTGGGGGGAGGGGGTGTATATATAGTGTAAGGTGGGGGGAGGGGGGTGTATAGTGTATGGTGGGGGGAGGTGGGTGTATATATAGTATATGGGGGGTGTATAGTAATAGTGTATGGTGGGGGGAGGGGGGGTGTATAGTGTATGGTGGATAGTGTATGGGTGAGGGGAGGGGGTTGTACAGTGTATGGTGGGGGGAGGGGGGTGCATATATAGTGTATGGGGGGTGTATGTATAGTGTATGGTGGGGGGAGGGGGGTGTATGTATAGAGTATGGTGGGGGGAGGGTGGTGCATATATAGTTTATGGGGGGTGTATGTATAGTGTATGGTGGGGGGAGGGGGGGTGTATATAATAGTGTATGGGGGGTGTATTATAGTGTATGGTGGGGGAGGGGGTATGGATAGTGTATGGTGGGGGGGAGGGGGGTTGTATATATAGTGTATGGGAGGGTGTATGTATAGTGTATATTGGGGGGAGGGGGGGTGTATGTATAGTGTATGGTGGGGGAGGGGGGTGTATGTATAGTGTATGGTGGGGGGAGGGGGTGTATGTATAGTGTATGGTGGGGGAGGGGTGTATATATAGTGTATGGGGGGTGTATGTATAGTGTATGGTGGGGGAGGGGGGTGTATAGTGTATGGTGGGGGAAGGGGGGGGGGTTGTACATATGGTGATGGGGGGGGGTGTATGTATAGTGTATGGTGGGAGGAAGGGGGTGTATATATAGTGTATGGGGGGTGTATATATAGTGTATGGTGGGGGGGGGGGGGTGTATAAGTGTATGGTGGGGGGGTGTATATATAGTGTATGGGGGGTGTATTTATAGTGTATGGTGGGGGGGAGGGAGGGTGCATAGTGTATGGTGGGGGGAGGGGGGTTGTATATATAGTGTATGGGTGGTGTATATATAGTGTATGGTGGGGGAGGGGGGTGTATAGTGTATGGTGGGGGGAGGGGGGTTGTATATATAGTGTATGGGGGTGTATGTATAGTTTATGGTGGAGGGAGGGGGGTGTATAGTGTATGGTAAGGGGAGGGGAGTGTATATATAGTGTATGGGGGGGGTGTGTGTATGGTGGGGGAGGGGGGGTGTATAGTGCATGGTGGGGGGATGGGGGTTGTATATATATTGTATGGGGGGGTGTCATGTATAGTGAGATGGGGAGGGAGGTTGTATATATAGTGTATGGGGGGGGGGGGTGTACGTATAGAGTATGGTGGGGGGGAGGGAGGTTGTATATATAGTGTATGGAGGGGTGTATGTATAGTGTATGGTGGGGGGAGGGGGGTGTATAGTGTATGGTGGGGGAGAGGGGTGTATTATAGTGTATGGGGGGATATTGTATAGTGTATGGTGGGGGGAGGGGTGTATAGTGTATGGTGGGGGGAGGGGGGTGTATAGATGTATGGTGGGGGGGGGGTTGTACATATAGTGTATGGGGGGTGTATTTATAGTGTTATGGTGGGGGAGGGGGGTTGTATATATAGTGTATGGGGGGTGTATATATTAGTGTACTGAAAGCCAAACAGGAAATGAAAGGAAATCTATGCAAATTAAGGGATTCCATTGCCCCCCCCCCCTGCCCTTAGAACTAGTGTCCCCATTTGAACATTTTAGCGCAGCAAGGGGTGTGGCCCTGACAGGAAGGGGTGGGTCACATTTAAATTAGGGAGTACACGAGGCCCAGGGCAGCACAAAAACTAAATACAGTACTTCCATAGCGCACCTTACCCCCTCCTCCTAAATACAGTACTGCTCCCCACCACACACTGTGGATTTTTCCCCGTACTGCTACGTACATTGCTGCTGTTGCGTACTTGAAGGTTTGAACCATGGCGTTCTGCAGGGTACAAAGATAAAAACAGGAAGAGGACAAATTAAGGGCATTGCACGACGACCCCTTGCTATCACTAATCTCCATGGATCAATAGATTATTAGTATAAAAAGGTCATCTTTATTACAAATTGTTAACCCCGCTATTAAACGTCAAAGTAAGGATGTATATATATATATATATCACACCAGATGCAGGCCAGTGCATTTTGTTCTTCATCATAAACGCATAGACAATAGATTATATGGGTTCCCAATGCCTAGTTCACACCAGTGCGATCAGTTCCAGTGCAGAAAAAAATAAATAAAGTATAACATGCATTTTTTTCTGCACAGAACTGTAGCAAAATGCAACAAAATGCATCAAAACCACACACCGGAATGCAGCAAAATGCTTAAAACATGCACCTGAACATGGCAAAATGCATCAAAACCACACTGGAATGCACCTAAATGCATCAAAAATGCATTATTGCAAAATAAAAACCACAGGAAACAGGGAAAATGGGGTAAAAAACGTATTGAAAACGCATCAAAAATGCACATCGGAATGCATCCGGACTATGTTCCTGTAGTGTGAACTGGCCCGAAGAATATGTAAAAAAAAAAATGTATGTTCAAAGTCTGGGCACAGGTTCACTTCATGACTTATTTATCACCAAGGAGCAAAACGTGTTTATAATATGCATAGAGTCAAATTAAAGTGGAACTAAACCCATCGCTTTAACTCACCCATTGCCACTGTCAAATCATTAAATGTCTGGTGTCATATCTGATCAAATGTGCGTCACCATGGCAACTGCAGATCAAACAGACGCTTGCAGTCACATGACTTAAACTAAACAACAGGTTATGCTTGCTTGTTTTAAATAAAGCTTTGTGAAAAAAAATAAAATAAAAAAAAACGGTTGTGATGTCATAGAGCTACTGGTGCTATATAAAGGGCAGCATGGGCAGCCAGTTTCAGTTGATCGGTGACTTTCAGAGAGTGAGCATCTATTGCTGTTGTGAAGACATTTGAGAAATAACTGATTACAGATCGGATTATATTGACCCCGTTGACTTGACTATAGGAGATTTAACTTTATTTCATCTGGAAAAAGAGGTACATATCAAATATTCAAAATATTAAGCTTATTTTTTATACATTCGAAAAATAGTACCTAACACAGAAATTATAACCGACATGCTGCAGATCATCAGAGTGTATCTAAAGCCATATCTTTGGATGGAGGGCTGAAGCGTTATCAAACACTCACATTTATGACTGTTGTCTGTGCCCCGCTCCCGTTATATTTCCCCCAACTAATTGTCATCAGGACTTAAAGGTGTAACTATGGCTATAATCAAACATGACATGAATGATACCGTCCGCCATATTACAGCAATCTTTGTCCCCTGTAATCTATTATAGTAACAGGTGATTCAGCCAGGAAAACCGTTATTTTTCAAACGGTCCAGTTGGGACAAACCATTTAACCATGACAGGGGTGTTTACAATAGTTAGTTATTATTCATTTATGGCAAAAGAAATTCAATTTTTTATCCCAAAAGGACAAAAATAAATAAATATTACTGTAACTGCTTAGAAATTGTGGGCTGGAATTGGGATTTACATTGTTAATCACTAAAGTAAAGGTAATCTAAATCTACTAGTCCATCCAACACCCCCCTCTCCAGTGCTGACAATGGTGCTGTCCAAGGGTGGCTGAGCTGATCCTCCATAGATGCAGAGGAGGAATGAATGTGGCCAATGCAGCCATCCCTTCCAATGGTTACAATATACACTATATATAGATATATATCTAGATATAATATATATATATATATATATTTATATATATTTAAATATATACATATATACATCTATCTATCTATCTATCTATCTATATATATATATATATATATATATATATATATATATATATATATATATATATATATATATATATATATATATATATATATTTAAATAATTAACATACATTTATATAATACATACATTTTAAAGTGTAATTAATTGTAAAAAAAATTTGATTTAGATATATACAGTATCTATATATAGAATATCTATAGCTCTATATACATATATATAAATCTATCTATCTATCTATCTATCTATCTATATATATATATATATATATATATATATATATATATATATATATATGGATCTATCTATCTATCTAAATCTATCTATATATATAAAGATAGATTTATTTATCTATATATATCGATATATATAATATATATATATATATATATATATATATATATTTATATGTATAGATAAATATCGATATATATATATATATATATATATATATATATATATATATATATATATATATATATATATATAATCTATCTATCTATCTATCTATCTATCTATATATATATATATATATATATATAATTTTTTGCTATTAATTACACTTTAAAATGATGGCCAATCCCAAATTTTTAAGTCGCCACCAGAACAGGAACTAAGAGAAGACTTCTAACGGGGACACATGTTGCAGTTACAACTGCCTAAGAGGGGATTTCTCTTCCCTTTGGGGAGATTTCCTCCTTATTTCCAGTTGTGTCTATGAATCAGAAAGTGAAGGGGAATTTCCCCAATAGCACCCAAATGGCAATATTAAACATAACAAGGGTTTTAGCCCTCCTTCACTCTATATAATATATAAGTCTTGGCTTTAGATATGCTTCAAAGTGAACCTGTCAGTGTAGAAATGTAACAAAGGGAAGGGCTGAAGCTGGCCATACAATTTTGCGAGAACAATCTATGTAGAATTCCCTAAGGCTAGGTTCACATGTGGGGGTGGTTCCTGCTGCAGATTCGTGGCTGTGTGGGTGCTGTTAATCCTAATGGCACGCGGCACACACTGGAAATCGCACGCGCACTGGGAACCGCACTTCACCTGCAGTTCCCACACGGGCTGCGATTGCAAAAATGGAGCAGGGACCTTTTCTCTGCGTTTCAGGAGGCACGGCGTCCCGTTCAAATAAATGGGTTGCCTTGCCCATACACATCGCAGCCTGAAACTTTTTTTACTATAATGCTTCCTATGCATCAGGTTAAAAAACCTTCTGCATGCAGTACACCCCCCCCCCCCTTCCCAGCCCCCACCTTATACTTACCTGAGCCCAATCCTGATCCAGCAATTTGCACAAGAGCAGAAGCTCTGTCTGATCTCTCCCTCCTCATTGGCAGAGATGCATTAGTGGGAGCCATTGGCTCTTACTGCTGTCAATTAAGCCAGTGATGAGGGAGTGGGGGGGGGGGTGTTGTCAAGTCCCGCTGTCTGTGTCAATAGATGCAGACAGCGAGGCTCAGGATCGATCCCACACAAGTACCCCCATAGCAAGGGGCTTGTTTGGCGATTGTATAGTGGACGGCCAGCTTTAGCATTTAGAATGGGCAGGCATTGAGGCCTTTGTATAGAGTGTACCTGCGGAATGGGGGCTTGGTATAGGCAATAGTACTGTTTCAGAAACCACAAAGGTGGTCAGTTTGTACAGTCTTATGACTGACAGGTTCCCATCAATTCTTTTTATATTTGTATAGTCAATCTACATCTCCAGTGATTAGATTACAATGTTGGTTTTAAGTTGTCAATAACCCCCCCCCCCCCATTGTGTGTCATTCCGCTCACTCTTTATATCTTTATCTTCCCTGCAGGTTTTTGAAAAAATGACCTCCCTCTACCGGGAGCTCCGCAATTCTGAGTTAGCGGGCCCGCGCTATGACATGCCAGACAACGCCTATCTGATGCCAGGGCACTTCATTGAGGTAAGTCATCTTCGTGTGGATCTTGTTATATAAATGGTGATACTTTTTACTAGACACGTGCAAAACAAAATAATTTGTTTAGTTTAGTTTAGATTCATTATTTACATCAATTTGTTTAGTCAAATGTATTTATTTTGTTTTCGGAATTAGTTTTGTTTATTCGAAATCTAATTGATTAAAATTTTCCGAATTGTGTTCAATTCATCCGGATTCGTAAAATTCTATTTGATTCGAATTCGTTTTTTTATGTATCATATTGTTGTTTTTTTTAAAAAAACAAACATGTTACATGCAAGGGTTTTGCACAGAGCAGCCCTGATCCTCCTTTTCTGAGGTCCCCCCCTCCCCGGTGGCGCTCCTGGCTCCTTTTCTCGAATCCCCCCATGGAGAGTCGCTTTCCATTGGGGGGGGGCACTCGTGTGTAGGCACGCTCTCGAGATCTGCTGCTGCATTCATTGACACAGACAGCAGGACTCTGCCCCGCCCTCCACACCCTGCTCCCTTGTCACTGGATTTGATTGACAGCAGCGGGAGCCAATGGCTCTCCTGCTGCTATCAGTCTATCCAATGAGGACTCGTGACAGCGGTTGGAGCTGTTGTGCTCGTCCACACCACTGGAACGATCTGGCTCAGGTAAGGAAAACGGGGGGAGGGTCTGTTTTTTTTTTTTTTTACTGATGTTTGGGATTAAGTGTTGAAGGTTTAGAACCTCTGTCATGTATAAATATATATATATATATATATATATATATATATATATTATATATAATATAAAATATATTATATATATAAATATATAAAAATGAAATATATATATATATATATATATATATATATATTGTGTATATATTATTATGTTATATTATATATATATATATATATATATATATATATAAATATATATATATATATATATATATAAAACATATTTTATATATATATATATATATATATATATATATATATATATATATATATATATATATATATATATATTAATTAATGTTGTGTCGTGTTAATAAATTTTTACATAGGGCTACCACATGAAAATTAAATACATATATACAATATTTATAATGATATACAGTATTTTAACATGTTTTCTCTTTCTTGTTTAGATCACCAATAATGGATTATGTGATAGGCTTTGGAGGTGCGCTCGTCTCCTCTTGAAGGATCCCACAGTTATAGCCTTTGCCGTGCTGTTTAAAGACAACAAGCAGTTTTTCCCATCCGATCTTCTGTGGATGGAGTTCAACTTCAAAGAATCCAAATATGTAGTAAAAAAGTGAGTAACTCGAACTTTTAATATACCATACTAGATAGATTTAAAGCGGAGGTCCACCCTAGAGTGGACCTTCCGCTCAATGGAATCCCATACAGGTATCTGCACCCACTTCCGGTGTAGATTCTGCAGAAGGCACGCCCCTTTCCGCAGAATCTACGCCCCTTTCCGAAAGTCCCCCGCTGCCTGCTGGGAAACACACGGATCCCAGAGACAGCGGGACTATCCTTATTGCGCAGCGCGACTCGCGCATGCGCAGTAGGGAACCGGGAAATGAAGCCAAAAGGCTCCACTTCCTGATTCCCATACCCAAGATGGCGGCGGCAGCACCCGAGAGACGATCGAGAGATCGGCTTCGGGTGCCGACATTGCGGGCGCGCTGGGCGGGTAAGTGTCACTATTTTAAAAGTCATCAGCTGCAGTATTTGTAGCTGCTGGCTTTTAAAAAAAAATAAAAAACGGCGGACTCCCGCTTTAAGGGATTGAAAACTTTAAGTACAGTGCAATGGGGTTGATTCATTAAACACTTAAGCCCCGGACCATTTTGCTGGCCACAGAGCACATTTTGCGATTCGGCACTGCGTCGCTTTAACTGGTTAAAGGAAAAGACTGTTTTGGGGTTTATTTACTAAAAACTGGAGAGTGCAAAATCGAGTACAGCTCTGCATAGAAACCAATCAGCTTCCAGTTTTTTTTTTTTTTGTCAAGCTGAAGTTAGAAGCTGATTGGCTACCATGCGCAGCTGTACCAGATTTTGAACTCTCCACTTTTTAGTGAATCAACCCCTTGGTGTAGAAATGAAAGCCGGGTTCACATATTGTGCGGTTGCGTTTTTCAGCCTGGAGTCCGGTGTAGTTCTGTTCATCAGTTCAGGTGTGATTCAAGTCCGAATTTTTTTGTCTGAATTTGCACCTGAACCGGACCCAAAAAACGCACAGGGTCCTTTTGGAAACATGTGTGAACCCGGCTCCCATTGAGAGACAGTCACGCTCACATGTCATACGAATTGGATGCGGTGAAAAAACGCATCCAATCGCATGACTGGACCTGAATCGTATTGTGTATCATTCTGAAATGGCATTCAAAATGACACACAATGACCGCTACTCTAAAGATAACCTACAATTGAGAGATCTTTTTTTTTTTTTTTCTTGAGTCATTAACAAGTGTAAAATGATTGTTTATCTTCATTTTCTAATATAGGGCCCTTCCAATATCAGCATTAAGTATTGTCACTGACGAAAAAGAGAAGATGATCGCCATCTCCACCGGACCTGGGAAGTTCCATAGGTTTCAGCTCTATGGACCGACGTATAAAAAGAATTTGGGATTCTTCCTCTATGAAGGACTGAACATTGTGAAGCATCCAATCCCAGTAAGTAAAACATGCTCACTTTATATAGTCTACAATTATATCATAGCTATTTTGACAACCTTTATCCTTTCTAAGTCTGATGGATGCCCATCAACTGCTATAATACTGACAAGTTTTAAATTGAAAATCTCTGGGGGGGGGGGGGGGGGGCTTTGTGCAGGCATCTCCATTTGCTGTTTGCACCCATTGTAAATCCCACCCCCTGGTTTCAACCAAAGAACAATGGGGTAGCCCCTAGAGGTCGCACATCTAGATGTCCTGGAGTGATGGATTGAGTGGCAACCTTAGCCTGGCCTCTATCCATCACTCCAGAACACCTAGATGTGCGACATCTATGGGCTACCCCATTGTTTTTTGAAGCTCTACAGGAACCAAGACGGGTTCCGTCCCCTGTCAGCACTCTAGCAGCAGCTGCAGAAGCATTGACTACATACCCCCTCACCACTGAGTCTGAGCGGCACACACACATTTTCTAGGTCACCCTGGTTTCAACCAAGGCAGTGAGCATGATCATAGCGAATAGTAGTCACATTCAACTGAACATGTTCTTTAACAGTAAAGACGTTTCACAAAGAAATGTCTTTGGTATTACTGAACAAGTTCTATTGCGTATCTCAGTGAGCCCCTGTGAAGACATCCTTTTGGACGAAACACGTAAGTGGAGGCTACTGCATTGAGGTCAGCATGCCCGCCAGGGTCACTGATGGTTGTTTTGTGAGACACTATACATTGTTTTGTAAGTAGTTACCTTGTTTTAAGGCAGTTATAAAAGCATTATCTTAATGCATTCTATGCATTAAGATAGAAAAGCATCTGTGTGTAGCAGTCCCTCTCAGCCCCCTAATACTTACCTGAGTCCTATCTCAATCCAGCAATGTTGAAGGAGTGCCTTGGCTGTCCGGGACTCTCCCTCCTGATTGGCTGAGACACAGCAGCGGCGCCATTGGCTCCCGCTGTTGTCAATCAAAGCCAGTTAGCCAATCAGGAGAGAGAGAGAGTGCAGGACATGGACACAGGGAGCTGCGACTTGGCACGTGTGCCCCCATAGCAAGCTTCTTGCTGTGGGGGCACCCGACAGGATGGAGGGGCCCAGAGCACCAAAGAGGGAACGGAGAAGAGGAAGATTGGGGCTGCTCTTTGCAAAACCATTTCACAGAGCAGATCTGTCCTCTGAAAACTGAGTCATATTTTTTCACACACATTGACACATCCCACAGTCCTGATTACGCCGCATTTGACGAGTTTACTAATCTGATCTTCATTTTAGTCCATGTCTATAGTCTCCAATTCTCTATGACACTGTTACTAACATGCAAACCAAAATCCATAGAACTGCGTATTTATAAAATCACCCTTTTTGTTTTTATTTCCAAACAGACTCCAAGGATAACGGAGAAGTTGCTGAACAAATTTACTTTTAATAATCCCACTCTCACACCTGAAATTGACGGTGTGGACATTGGGGGATATATGGATGCCAGAACTGAGATCAGCATGATAAAGACCTCGTGCTTCTTAAAGCACTGGACAGAAAACGACCTGTCTTCCTCCCCTAAGGACAAGCCTTTGCTACTAAGACTACGAGCAACATATCTATTTAATATTCGGGGAATTTTCTATGCTACTGTTAATACTGGAAAATATGTCTACCCCAGGAAGGCCTTTGTAGTGGTTGATGAAATTTCATCAGACCTTATCATCGGCATGAATATCCTCCAAGACATGTATCCAGAGCTGGCAGATCCAAAGTATTTTTAGACCAATGAGCGTGAGTACTCATTGGGGATGGGGTTAGGGGTTAATTTAGGGTTAGGGGTTGGATTTGGGTTAGGGGTTTGGGTTTAGGATTAGGGGTTAAAGAGGAAGTAAACCCTGATGGGTTTCCTTCCTCTTTGATTCCCTGCAAAGGTAAAGCATAATGGACTACTATGCATGCGCCATAGACAGCGGTGCCTGTGTTTTGGCAAATATCTCCTAAACCGTGTAGGTTTAGGAGATATTTCTTGGACCTACAGGTAAGCCTTAATCTGGGTTTACCTGTAGGTCAAAGTGGTTTGTAAGGGTTTAAAACCACTTTAATATTCGGGTTAGGGATTGGATTTGGGTTAGAGGTTGGATTTGGGTTAAGGGTTTGGGTTCAGAATTAGGGATTAATATTCGGGTTAGGGGTTGGACTTGGGTTAGAAGTTCGATTTGGGTTAGGGGTTGCATTTCCCCTGGGTTGTAGCCAGGCTGTGGCTTGCAGATTGGATTGAGCCACTCCAGGTTGAGGGTTCTTAAGGGCCAGGATGGATTGAAACAGAGGCAATAGGGTGGGATGGGTGGAGCAAACCAATTTGCAAACCACAGCCCGGCCACATCTTCCTCCCCCCTGGGGTGTGGCCAGGTTGTGGCTTGCGGATTGGATTTGGCCATCACAGGTTGAGTGTATTTAAAGAGGAAGTAAACCCTGATGAGTTTACTTCCTCTTTCATTCCCTGTAAAGGCAAAGCATAATGGACTACTATGCATCGCATAATAGTCCATTATGTGTCACTTACCTGACACAGGAGCCAGTGAAGTCACCGCTGTCCCCTGTAGTTCCGAGCGTCCATCTTCTCGGTGGGTCTCGCTGCTCCGGCGCTGTGATTCGCCGGAGCAGCGATGGCGTCACTCCCGCGCATGCACACGGGAGCCGAGACTCGCGGCATTGCCGTCATCGACAATGCCCCACTCAGTGCGCCTGCGCGCCGCTGTCTTTGGCGCATGCGCCGTAGATAGCGGTGCCCGTCTTCGGGCAAATATCCCCTAAACCGTATAGGTTTGGGAGATATTTCTTGGACCTACAGGTAAGCCTTAATCTAGGCTTACCTGTAGGTCAAAGTGGTTTGTAAGGGTTTACAACCACTTTAAGGACCAGGATGAATTGAAACAATAGGGTATGATGGTTAGAGCCCAGTAGAGCAGACCACCAATCCAATCCGCAAGCCACAGCTCAGCCACACTCCCCCCCAAGGTGTGGCCATGCTGTGGTGTGCGGATTGGATTGGTGGTCTGCTCTACTGGGCTCTAACCATCATACCCTATTGGCTCTGTTTCAATATGGTCATCTATTGGCTCTGTTTAAATATGTTCACCAAGTACAAATACATAAGTGGTCCATATAGTGAACTTGGTTTTGAGATATTAACTTTAAAGTCATCACAGAGAACAAGGGAGTACTCTTTACATCTAGAGGAAAGGAGATTTAATCCCCAAATATGGAAAGGTTTCTTCAGAGTAAGAGCTGTGAAACTGTAGAATAGACTCCCTCAAGAGCTGGGTCTGACCAGTTCAGTAGATTGCTTTAAAAAAGGCCTGAATTCTTTCCTAAATGTACATAATATAACTGGGTACTCACATTTATAGGTAAAGTTGATCCAGGGAATATCCGATTGCCTCTCGAGGGATCAGGAAGGAATTTTTTCCCCGGCTGTAGCATATTGGATCCTGCTTTGCTGGGGTTTTTCGCCTTCCTCTGGATCAACTGTGGGTATAGGATTGTGTACATAGGATTAATGGGTTTTTTTTAGGATTTTTTTCTCCTTTAAATTGGTGATCTGTAATCTGCAAGCCACAGCCCAGCCACATCTTCCCCCCGGGGTGTGGTCAGGCTGTAGCTTGCGGATTGGATTGAGCCACCCCAGGTTGAGGGTATTTAAGGGCCAGGATGGACTGAAACAGAGCCAATAGGGTGGGAAAGGTGAAGCTCAATAGAGAAGACCACCAATCTGCAAGCCACAGCCCGGCCACATCTTCTTCCCCCGGGTGTGGCCAGGCTGTGGCATGCGGATTGGATTGGTGGTCTGCTCTACTGAGCTCCACCCATCCCATCCTATTGGCTCTGTTTCAATATGATCACCATATACAAATACATAAGTGCTCCATATAGAGAACTTGGTGTTGAGATATTAACTTTAGGATCATCACTGAGGACAAGGGAGTACTCTTTACGTCCAGAGGAAAAGAGATTTCATCTCCAAATATGGAAAGGTTTCTTCACAGTAAGAGCTGTGAAATGGTAGTATAGACTTCGTAGATTGCTTTCAAAAAGGCCTGAATTATTTCCTAAATGTACATAATATAATTGGGTACTGACATTTATAGTTAAAATTGATCCAGGGAAAATCCGATTGCCTCTCGAGGGATCAGGAAGGAATTTTTGCCACTGTTGGAGAAAATAGGATCATGCTCTGCTGGGGTTTTTCGCCTTCCTCTGGGTCAACTGTGTCTTTTTTTTTCAGCCAGACTAACTATGGAACTATGTAAATACAGTAAAAAAAAATAAAAAATATTAAAAAACAAAAAAAAATTGTGAATTTGTTTCTTCATTTTTCAAGTGGTAAAAAATGACAAATACTGATATCACTGGAAAACACACAAAACATAAAATGCTCAGAATATTCCCCACTGATCCCAGCGCCCGAAAGGGTAGGTCAAAATAGTAATACTTCCAAGCTGCTATCATACAAGTAATAAATCACAACATTATATAGTATATATCATCCATTAACCTCTCATCCCATATATACCATATTGACAGCGCTAAATATCAAAAACAAAATAATGTACTTAAGAGGTTGGCAGTTCCGTGATTAAAACAGAAACCACAGAAATGTTCGTGAAAGTCCCAAATATATAAGAATGAATTTTCAACTAAAAAATTCACACGCCGGAAGAACAGAAAAGAAAGTCCATCTCCAAGATAGAACCACCAGTGCGAAGAAACTTGACAGCCGGTGCCACCCCTTATGGTAATGAACTCACCAGAACACTGAGGGTTAACAGGCCCATCGTCACCAATAATTATAATTATTTCACTGGTTCCTCTATGGAGAATCTTCTTATCACACCACCAATCAAGAGGTTCCCAACAGCGATAATACAGGTTCCTTGAAATCCTAACAGCAACACCTTTCTTGGTTTTTGGTGCTTCACTCACAGCAGCAGATTCACATGTGGAAAACGACAAAATACATGTTCCACAGTGCAAACCGCTTTATTGATTTAAAATTCTCATGCGCATATAAAACATACATACACAATCATCAGTTAATAAGATCGTTCCCAAAGATATCACTAGCAGTACGATCGGATTTGTCTCACCGCAGTCCTGAGCGTCTCAGATCGTATACATGCTCAGCGTCCACGGCGGGTCCCGGGCGAACGTCGGTAAAAAATGACAACTTTGAAAAAACTCGCCATGACTTTTACTAAACGCCTCAGACTGTCTACTTTCCGAAAAGTCACTTGGGCATATTTGTACTGCCCTGGCATTTTAAGGGCCTCGGGAAATGAGATAAGGCATCAGTACATCAGAACTGATCAACTTAAGGAGAAATCAATAGATCTCTAACAATCAACCAGGATAATTATTCCTGGTAAAGTAAATTTGTGAGGGGTAACGGCCCGCCTAAACTCCAGGGAGCTACATCTGGAAAAATATAAAATGTTATGCTGAGTAGATAGATACCTAACATGCACACGCTTTTGGAATGGCAACAAACTACGATACTTACATTTATTTTTACAGATTACCAGTTTAGAGTTACAAAGGTCTTGAGCTAGAATGATTGCTCTTGGTATAACATTTGCGGCGATATCTCACATATATGGCGCGAACACCGTTTATATATGTGTTTGCTGGCGCTTTAAGATCTGTTTTTTTATTTATTTTATTGCAATTTTTTTTATTTTTACACTGTCACAATTGGGCTTAATGACACCAATAATGGGGCACAATTTCTCCCAATGACACTAACAATGGGGCCCAATGACACCCAATGATAGGGCACTATTCCACCCAATGAGACCTACAATGGGGCCCAATGACACCTAATGATAGGGCACTAGTCCTCCCAATGAAACCAACAATGGTGTCCAATGACACCCACTGATAAGACACTACTCCTCCCAATGAGACCAACAATGGGGCCCAATGAGACCCAATGAGAGGGCACTATACCTCCCAATGAGACCAACAATGGGGCCTAATGACATCAACAATGGGGCACAATTACTCCCAATGACATAAACAATAGGGCCTAATGTCACCAATAATGGGGCACAGTTCTTCCCAGTGACATCAGGAATGAGGCACAATTCCCCCCCACTGACACCAATGATGAGGCACAATTACTTCCATTGAAACAAACAATAGGGCATTTTTTCCCCCCACCGGTGTCAGGACTTTTTCTACTCCCAATGGCCACAGCCCAGAAAGTCTGAAAAACAGTAAACTTGTTTAGAAAGTTTTGAGACCCCTGTCCTAAACCAAAGGATGTTCTGGTCCCCAATCACCTGTATTGTCATCAGCAGGAACCGCAGCAGGAACAACAAAAGCGTACCGGAGAGCAGTGGGAGGGAGGGGAGGACCCCTACCCAACCTCATTATCATTGCCATGTACCCCACCTCTAGCATTCACCACCCTACCCCTGTTATCATCATCCTTATCTTCATCCCCCCTGTACCCCAATGTCAGCTGCCTACCACCCACGTCATCATCACCCCCCTCCCGTACCCCACTGTCAGCTGCCTACACCCCACATCATCATCACCCCCCCGTACCCCACTGTCAGCTGCCTACCACCCCACATCATCATCACCCGCCGTACCCCACTGTCAGCTGCCTACCACCCCACATCATCATCCCCCCTGTACCCCACTGTCAGCTGCCTACCACCCACGTCATCATCACCCCCTCCCGTACCCCACTGTCAGCTGCCTACCACCCCACATCATCATCACCCCCCCCGTACCCCACTGTCAGCTGCCTACCACCCCACATCATCATCACCCGCTGTACCCCACTGTCAGCTGCCTACCACCCCACATCATCATCCCCCCTGTACCCCACTGTCAGCTGCCTAGCACCCCACGTCATCATCACCCCCCTTGTACCCCATTGTCAGCTGCCTCCCTAATATATTTATTATTCTTAACCTCTTGGCGCTACAGCACGCAAATATGCAACCTCTTGGCGGTAGGGTAGGGCCGAACACCCCCCGGTTCGGTTCGCACCAGAACATACCAAACAGGCAAAAAATTTGGCAGAATACGCGAACACCATTAAAGTCTATGGGAGACAAACATGAATAATCAAAAGTGCTCATTTTAAAGGCTAATATGAAAGTTATTGTCATAAAAAGTGTCAGGGGACATGTATCAATGCAAAAAAAGTTTTAAAAATTGAAGTTTTTTCAGGAGCTTTTAATAATGCTTAAAGTGAAACAATAAAAGTGAAATATTCCTTTAAATTTCGTATATTTTCTGTGTTTAGAACACTCCCTGCACAAAATTACATTTCTAAAGGAAAAAAAAAGTAATTTAAAAGTACTCGCGGCTATAATGAATTGTCGGTCCCGGCAATACAGATAAAAGTAATTGAAAAAAATGCCATGGGATCCCCTCAGTCCATTACCAGGGCCTTTGGGTCTAGTATGAATATTAAGGGGAACCCCGAACCAAAATTAAAAAAAAAATTGCATGGGGGCCCCCCAAATTCCATACCAGGCCCTTCAGGTCTGGTATGGATATTAAGGGGAACTCCGCGCCAAAGAAAAAATGGCGTGGTAGTCTCTCTCAAAATCCATACCAGACAATGGGAACCCGTGCTAAAATAAAAAAATAAAAAATGGCGTGGGGGTCCCCCCAAAAATCCATTTCAGACCCTTATCCGAGCAAGCAACCTGGCAGGCTGCAGGAAAAGAGAAGGGACGAGAGAGTGCCCCCATCCTGAACTGTACCAGGCCACATGCCCTCAACATGAGGAGGGTGCTTTGGGGTAGCCCCCCAAAGCACCTTGTCCCCATGTTAATGGGGACAAGGGCCTCATCCCCACAACCCTTGCCCGGTGGTTGTGGGTGATAGGATCAGAGTTCTAGCTTAAGTTATGACTTGACATTATTTGTACAAAATTGCTGTGTTAAGAGATAGGTATTGTGAAAAGTGTAAAGTCACTCAGACTACGCTCATCTGCTGACCACACGATGGGGAAAGGCTGTTTTTTTCCTTATTATGGTATTTTTGCTTATCTAAGAAGAGTATACTCGTCATATTTGAGTGTATAAAACTGTCAAACAATAAACGTCTGGGGCCATTCAGCTTAGATTTGAGCTACAGAAAAGGTCTCCTGTACTTCATTTCTATCAGAAGCATAAGATTTGAACTCAGCATTACAAAGAGGAAAAGCAATTGGTTTGAGAATTGCACTTAACAATTTTGGCGCCCGAACATGGACTCATCAATGATCCTACTAGAGGTGGACAAACGGAGCTGACGGAACCATAACACTGGGGCACTTCGGGAACCACAGACCACGAAGCCTGGCCAGGTAAGAGAAAGCCTTTATTTCTCTTTATACTCTGAGCTTCCCTGATTTGTGCCTTTAGTCAGTTCTGTCAGAAACGGGTCTCCACGCAGCATATTAACTGCTACCTCTGTAGGGGTAAGTCTTGAACTATTATAAGTAATACCTTTGTTTTGCTGATAATTTGTTGTCTGTCCATGTTGGGTGAAAGAATGAGCCATGTTTAGGATGGTATGAATTAGAAGGAGGATTGACGAACTAGGCAAGTAAAAGCGCCCTTTCGGGGGGGGGGGTCACACGCCTATGCTCAACCTTCACATCTAAGTCATAAACCATAAGACTGGTTGAAAGTATAAGCCCTGTCTGCTCCATAAAGCAGGGATAAGAGTGCACGAGAGGGATCCCAGATACGGGGGGGGGGGGAATAAGGTCTCCATAAGCCCGGAGATCTAGTCGGATACCTGGCCACTTAAAGGAATGCTTGTATATGTTGTAGCCGCCATTCTGGTTATAATATTTGTAAGTTGGCTAGCATATAAAGTAATTTGATTTCAGAAATCTCATCCCGGGGAGGTTTTTAGTATTCTAGCATCCTAGGAGGAAGGCAACGAGGAACTGTTGTAGGGTCCCGCATACACACTTTTTTATTTTTTTATTTTGGGACATATAACAGTGTCCCACACGCTACCTAGGCACGGACTGTTAGAATGGGTTAGAGGAACACAAAACCCCGTCAAGGAACTGTGGCCCACTATACGGTGCCACAGATAATTAAGAACATATATGGGACAGATGAAGCAAAAAATTTAAAAACCATATTTCATAAATTCAAAGTAAAAGGAGCAGCGGGTTTAGACCCAGACGTGTGGAAGGAAATAAAAAGGGACAGACAAGGAGAGGTGTTAGAGAAGCAATGGATGCGTCAGGTTCAGTGATTAATTAAGGTTTCTAATAGAGCGAAAGAGGAGGGGTGGAAATATAACCCAGATTGTGATGGTTGGGACATGAAGGATAGAACAAAAATGCTGAGGCTCTGGTTGACCCCAGCTCAGCCATTCCACCCCCATACACTGACATAGAACATAAACCACATAAGATATATCCTTCACTCCAGGGCAGGGGATGGGTTTGTCAGGTTTGTGGAACACAAAACCCAGAATGGGCAATAGAATGTGTGCATTGTGGGGCACAAAAACCTCATCCAGAAACTGTAGCCCCCGTACGCACTGATACACACATTGTACAGGTAAATAATCTGGAATTTGGACAAGTAGCCCATCCAAATGCCCCACCTACTGTTATTCGTAGGATGCAGATAAGGACCTGGGCACCATGGACACCAGACGCCCTTATGGCACTAATACAGAATGCCCCAGACCCAGTAGCGAAACCAGCTGCGTTTTGTAGATTTGTAAGACAGTTGATGGATACACATGATGCAACATGGCAAGACGGGGAAGATTTGTGTAGACATAAAATGACTCCCACTCTGTTTCAGCAATTTGTGACAGAAATAGGTCCGCACCGACCTATAGACCGGTTTGACGCAGACGGCAACCAACAGGCAGGACACGTCAGACACATAGATTCAAGGGCCCCATTTGTTGTTAGGTTGGAAGCTTTCTGTACGGCAAAACAAATAGAGAGAGGGTCCATATCACCCATGAAACAAGCTCCAGGACAGACAGTATCAGACTTTTACTTGTCTATGGAAAGTATGATGGCAGATGAAGGATTGGATTTGGCTCAGCCAACTACGATCCGAGCCTTTAATAGACAATTTATGGAAGGATTAATTCCACAGATAAGTGAAAGACTGAAAGCCTGTACACCGGAGTGGAGAGCAACTAGAGATAGAGGAACATTGTTGCAAAAAGCACAGGGAATAGAGGCTGACCTGGTAGAGACGAAAAGCCGAAGACACCCTACTGTTAATGCCATAACCACCCCACAAGATAGGGAATATGGACAGTATCGCAAACCTTTGACTTGTCACTACTGCAACAAAATTGGCCACGTGAAACGCTATTGTAGGAAAAGAATGAGAGATGAGGGAGACGACTTTTTATCTCCAGCCAGGTTTGAAACTAGATATGGATCTAGACAGACCTCCGGACCTCCTAATCAATCGGAGGATCAGAGGGCATGACTCGCTCCTGTCTTAGGAAAATCACATACAAAAATGTTACACATCCCAATACAAATAGACAATAAAAACATCTCATGTTTAGTGGACAGTGGAGCTTCGCGCAGCTTGCTTTCAGACTCGGTGATACGGCCAGGCCAGGAGTCCACTGAAACAGTATTAATTACGGGGTATGATGGAATTTTATCTGACGCTCCCCTGACAAAGCCCCTGAAGGTTAAAGTTGGAAATAGGATTTTTCTTTCTCGGTTTTTAATATCACGGGGAGCACCAACAAATCTGCTGGGAGCAGATATTTTACAAAAATTGGGAGCCAATATTGCATATCATACAGATGGTACAGTAACATTAACGATAGATGAGGAACAACACCTCGACACGTGTAATGTGATCCAATATTTTGAGGAGGAACCCGAAATTCTGTGTCACCCTCCTCCAGATATATATCAGGCTCTGCAGACACTCCCAGAAGATTTGTGGGAAAGTCATCAAGCAGATGTTGGTTTAGTACCTGTTTCCACAGTTAAATTGCAGTTGAGCCCAGGTGCCGTCCTACCCCAGCTGAAACAATATCTCCTTAGTGCGCCGCAAGAAGCAGCTATAGCTACACAAATACAATCTCTGCTTAAAGCGGGGGCATTGAAGGAAGTAAAATCACCCGCTAATACTCCCTTGTATCCAGTAAAAATGAAGCCCGGCACTGACAGCCAAGTCAAATACAGAATGGTACAGGACTTGCGGGCAGTGAATAAAATCTTGGCACCCATGACACCTTTAGTACCAAACCCCCACACACTGTTGTCACAGGTGCCATCCACCAGTACGCATTTTTCGGTAATAGACTCTTGTGTATTGCTACAATATGTGGATGACCTATTGCTATGCTGTCCAGATAGGGAAACATGTCTCCATGCCACTTTGGCACTTTTGCAATTTTCGGCAAAAAAGGGTTGCAAGGTTAACAGGAAAAAGTTACAAGTGTGTCAGGAAAAAGTTGTCTTCTTAGGACATTGCATATCACAAGGAACAAGACATCTCACAGACGAGAGAGTACACTCGATAAAAGGAATCTTACCCCCACGAAAATTTCAAACAATTGCGTATGTTTCTGGGTATTGTGTCATATTGTAGACAATGGATACCTCACGCTAGCTCTTTGATGCAGCCAATATACGATTGTTTGAAAATTGTACCGTATATGCTTACAGAAGTAGCTTATGAGTCGTTTGTCACTTTGAAACAGTTGTTGATTTCTGCACCGGCTCTAGGTATCCCCGATTATACAAAGACATTCCATCTATACATTGCTGAGATCACCGGACATGCAACAGGAATTTTGACACAGACACATATAAAACAAAGGCCCGTTGCTTACTTCTCAGCAGCACTAGATCCAGTGTCCAGAGGTTCACTGTCCTGTGTACGGGCGGTAGCAGCAGTGTCAATAATTATAGATAAGTCATCAGAAATTGTTATAGACAATCCAGTTGTAGTGCACACTACACATGACATACATGCAATCTTGTCTCAAGTACAGCCCAAACACATTTCAATGGCTAGGCAACTAAGGTTACAGTGTACTTTACTTTAACTCCAAATGTCACTTTTCAGCGCTGTACAACTTTAAATTTGGCCACCTTTTTGCCTCTTCAGTCACCAGATTTGACAAGGGGAAATAAGGAGGAAGGAGATGAGGAAACTGACACTCTTCTGTTTAGAGAGATAGTTGAACACGACTGTTTTCAGCTCATGGAACAAGAGACAATGGGGTTCCCTCATGTTATAGATACACCAATTTTAGACGCTGAGCACACTTTGTATATAGATGGCAGCAGATTTGCTGATGATAAAGGACGATATCACACAGGATATGCAGTAGTAACTGATACACAGGTGATTGAAGCACAGCCCTTACCAGCTCACATGTCAGCACAGGAAGCAGAATTAAAAGCTTTAGAACAAGCCTTAGAATATTTGCAAGGACAAGAAGGAAATATTTACACTGACTCTGCCTACGCTTACGGCGTAGCGCACGATTTCGGCCATATATGGAGAGCTCGAGGGTATCTGACAGCAGCAGGCACACCAGTAAAGCATGCGGAAGGAATAAAACGGGTTTTGACACATCTTCAAAAAGTTAAAAGGGTAGCCATCTTGAAGATAGCGGCACACACAAGTGCAAAGACAAGGGAAGCAAAAGAAAATGCCTTGGCAGATTTAACTGTGAAACAGGCAGCCCAGAAAGAGATGTACCCTGAGACAGTGGCAGTGGCAGAGGTAAGTACAGTAAAGCCTTCATGGCAACAGTTGAGCAAGCTACAGGAGCAAGCGGCGGACAGTGAAAGAGACAAGTGGGTAAGGATGGGAGCCCAAATTGACCCTGACAATGTATGGAGGGCAGGAGGTAAAGTATGCCTACCGGCGTCTCTGTACCCAGCCATGGCCACGGCAATCCACCTACCTACCCATGTCAGTTCCAATTCCATGTATAGAATTGTGAACCAAGGATGGCTTGCACCAGGATTCAGTAGTATGGCCAAAAACTACTGTGCAATATGCCAAATCTGTCTCCTGAATAATCCAGGACAAAAGGTAAAAACGCCACGAAAACACCAAGTTCGGGCCCAGTACCCCTTTCAAAGGCTGCAAATTGACTACATACAGTTGCCAAAAAGTGGCCCCTTTGAATTTTTACTTGTGTGCATTGATTTATTTTCAGGCTGGCCAGAAAGCTATTCGTTAAAATCAGCCACGGCAAAAGCCACGGCTAAGAAACTGATCACTGAATTAATACCAAGGTTCGGATTACCTGAAACAATAGAATCAGATAGGGGGACACACTTTACAGGTGAAGTAATGCAGAATGTGATGACCATGTTAGGGGTTCAACAGAGTTTCCACACCCCTTATCACCCACAGAGTTCAGGATCAGTAGAAAGAGTAAATGGGACAATAAAGCTAAAAATACAGAAAGCCATGCAAGAGTTAAACAAGCCATGGCCAGAATGCCTGCCTTTGGCTTTGTTCTTCATAAGATATACCCCAACAGGGAAAACGGGGTTGTCTCCATATGAGATACTTTTTGGGAATGCACCTAGATTAGGTTTATACTTTCCACAGAGTATGCAATTGCAATGTGATAGTTTGACTGCATATGTGATACAATTACAACAGCATCTAACCAAGATCCACAAGAATGTGTATTCTTCCCTTCCAGATCCCAACTCTATAGCAGGTACTCATTCACTGAGCCCCGAAGATTGGGTCTATGTAAAGAAACATACCAGAAAAGCTTTAGAGCCACGGTTTGAAGGACCATATCAAGTACTGCTGACCACTCCCACATCGGTCAAGTTGGAGGGAAAAGCAGCCTGGATCCACGCATAACACACTGCAAAAAAGAGTCCTGAACCGAGAGAAACAGAATGACGATCTTTCTAACTATGATAATAGTGCTTGAATGTTTTCAAATGTTTGTTTACACATGGACTCCCGGTATCAATGTAACAGTTCATGAAAACAGTACTAATCTTAAATGGATAAATCAGGATAAGAGTATAACGTGGTATCCCCGATATGAGGTATACACTGTAGGATATTTCACTGTGTGAGGACAGGAGGGTCCTTTCTATGTAAAGGAAAATGACTATTATCCACGTTCACCAGTGGCCTTCATAAAAGCTAAGTCACAAGCACAAGTAAACATAACTTTCCAGTGGAAGGACAATTTACCATCACCCTTCAATAACACACCACATAAATGTCATAAGTTAGGTCCATCTGAAACATGGAGGGAAGTATTTGACAAAACACAAATGTTACTTTTTACCCCAGATTCCCAAACCTACAGGAGCCTACAGAGGGGAAAGGGTCCCAGACCAGTAAGTGGAAGTGAACAATTCAATCTAACAGGTTCTATTAGTACAAATCAATCTGCAACTTATATTTGTGCAGCATGGTATTTTGTACCAATAAGGAAATCAGGTAAAACAACAGGAGGATATATACAATGGCAACATTATGGTTTCGATATAAAGATAGAGGACACTCTACCTACCATCTTCGAATCCTGTGTATTAACTCCTATTCTTAAATTTTGCATAAATGTTTCGGTATCACAACAGAAAACAAAAATCTAATTTAATGTAACTTTTCCCCAGCTACCAGAGTGTAGGTATCAACGAGAATGGTACGATACAGTTCTGGGAGCTGCAGGAACCGGAATGGGAGTAATGAATGGGATACAGATGGAAATGATACAAAATAAGTGGAAACGTGCAGGAAGTCACATAGCTGATAATCACAAGCAAATGGTTGCCTACAACATTTGAAACACAAATTAGCCAGGTACAGTTAACTAAATATCTCAATATTATGGTTAATCACACAGCACTAGCCAGTTTGGAGTTGTGGAAAGCAAATCAGAAGTTCATAAACATTACTCAATGTGTTTTCTCTACACTATCTTATCACATTCAAATTAATAGAGCTCAAGATGAGCTACGATTGGGGAATTATCACACTTGGATGAATTATTTCAAGGGTTTAAATTTAGAAAGTACATGGTTTGAAGTACCAGGAAAAGAAGTTGAATGTGAGGAAAGATGGTGTGCTGGAAGATTTGATGTATATAAAGTAGAAAGGATTGAGGTAATGTGTAAGTTAATAGTAATGCCACTCGTATATCGTTTACGTATAACTTGTACAAGAAGGGATGAATAAAAAAATACAAAAAAGGAGGATAACAAATAATAGGGATGACAAGGAAATGTACAATTCTCTTAAGTAGAAAAAAATACATATGTCAATTGGCAGAGCGCAAGTATGATATCAATTTCACATTGGGTTGCTATTACAAACTGTATATTATACTTTCCAATTTTTCTCAATTGCGAGTACTATTCTCTCTGCTTTGATATAAGACAGTAGGTAGTCAAAATGGAGGAAAGGGGAAGGGAGGGAAGGGAAAGAAACGGGGTATAAGGGAAAGAGAAAGAAAAGAAAAATGGGGGGTAATGGGTCTTTGGTCTGGTGGTCATCTCCAACCATCACGTCTGTATCACTTAGTAGGGTCAAGCAGGTTTGTACCATTTTGTCCACACTTGCCATTTACTAATCGTCTTCATTCTATTACCTTGTCTACTAGCAATTAAGGTTTCATATACAAAGTGTGTTTGGGTGGTAGCCAGGTCTTCAGATACTCTCGGGGTATAATCGGACTTCCAATATTTCGCTATTAGGGTACGAGCCACTAAAAAAATGTGTGTTATCACTACTCTGGACCCCGGGGGAAAAGTGTTTATTCCTATGTTCAGTATAGCTAAGGAGGGGTTAGGTCTAGTTATGATTCCCGATATGCTGGACACAACGCGGAACAGGGAGTTCCAGAAGCTAGTCAGGCTCCTACAGCTCCAAAACACGTGGTATAAATTCCCAATATCTCCACACCGCCTGCAGCACAACGGGGACCCCCCACGGTCAAACTTAGATATTTTATAGGGTGTGAGATACCATCTTAGGGTGATTTTTTGTGATAGTTCCCAGTGGTTAACGAATTTGGAAGAGGCATAGATAGCTCGGAAGGCTTCTTTCCATTGCTGAAGCGTAAATGTAGTGTTCATATATCTCTCCCACAACGTGTAGGGGTGGGATTTAACAAATTCTAACTTGTTTTGGTAAATATTATAGAAAAGGGAAATCCCACCTCGGGCTAGGAAACTAGAGTTATAGAACTTCCAAGCAACCTTAGGGATGAGCACCTGGTGCGATTTTATGGACCCTAAGCAATGCATCACTCGGTAGTGGGTATATCTATCTGAGGGTAGAAGGCCATATCGTTCCTGAAGCACGTCAAAGTCAATAGGTCCAGAGTCAGTGTATAAATCATTAATGAATTTAACTCCTTTGTTATGCCATTTAGCCATAGAAAGATTGGGAACGATGTAAGAAATAACCTTTAATGGTACAGGTATCTCCATAATTTCCTGTCCTTCTGAAGCGAGTTTAGGGAGAGTTCTCCAGGCCAACAAGGAGGCCCGGATAGTAGAAGGAAGGGTATGCACAGAGTATGGTTTCAAGGTATCTAAGAGAAGCAATAATTTCAGGTCGTCTGTCGGGCATAGGGCGTTTTCCAACGCGACCCAAGGAGTCTCGCATGAGGGATTAAACCAATGTTTAAGTTGTGTAAGAAGTGAGGCCCTGTAGTAATCCCGGAGGTCCACCAGCCCCATACCTCCCGCCCGTCTATGCTTCACCAGTAGTGATTTAGCACATCTTGGTTTTTTGCCTCTCCAAATGAATTGTCTGAGTAACGCATTAAAGGGACCAAAATGGACATCTCCTAGGGGGATTGGGAGGGTTCGGAACATATACAGAATTTGTGGTAAAATAATCATTTTAAAGGTGGCTAGCCTTCCAGTCCAGGTCAATTCAGTTTTGTTCAGTTGGGTGGTTTCAGCTTTAAGTTTTGTCAGTAAGGAAGAAAAATTAGAAGGGGCCAATTGTTTTAATTCTTTTGTTACCTTAATTCCTAGGTAGGTAATGTGTTCTGTGCTCCAACTATAGGGAAATTCCTTTTTTAATGCAGCCTCTAGGGGAGGGGGTATGTCCAGACCCAGGATTAGAGATTTAGTTGAATTAATTTTATAGAAAGAGATGTCTCCAAACTCTTTCAGGGTCTGATGAACCTGTCTAAGAGAGATGTCCGGGGTGGTTAGAAATAAAATAATGTCATCGGCAAATAAATTCAACACGTGTTCCCTGCCCTGAACTCTGAAGCCAGTGATGGAGGGGTCGGACCTCACCCTCTCCGCCAGTGGCTCAATGAGGAGATTGAAGATGGAAGGGGACAGGGGGCACCCCTGTCTCGTACCATTAGATATATCAAAAACTGATGACAACATATTAGATGTGTAAACCTGTGCACAAGGAGAAGAGTACAGGGCCAGCACTGCCGAAAGTATGGGGCCTGAGAAACCAAACTTCATCAAAACCTGTTTCATGTATCCCCAGTGGATCCTGTCGAACGCCTTCTCCGCATCCAAAGAGAGGAGCAGAGAAGGCGTCCGACAGGCCCTTGCATACTGGACGACATTGATGACCCTTCTGGTGGCATCCGATGCCTGTCTGCCCGTAGTGAAGCCCGACTGATCGGGGTTAATAATAGATGGAAGTATCGGGAGCAATCTAAGCGCTAAAATCTTTGCATAGACCTTAACATCAGTATTAAGTAGAGATATCGGTTTAAAATTAGCCGGAGTTGTGGGCTCTTTACCCAGTTTCGGGATCATGACTACATATGCTTTAAGCATCTCCCTAGGGAAGGAGGCCGAGGACACCGCCGCTGCATACACCTGCTGCAGCGTTGGAGACAATTGCTCACCGAAAGCTTTATAATAGTCATTTGATAGGCCATCCGGACCAGGGTACTTTCCCAATGGGAGCGTACTAATGACTCTTTCAATCTCAGACCTTGTTACTGGGGAGTTGAGGGTAGTTAGCTGCTCCTCCGTAAGCTTTGACAACCAAATTTTAGCCAGAAACGATTGTATGGCTTTGTCAGTAGGATTGAGAGTGTTTGGGTCTCTATCCAGGTTATAAAGTGTTGCATAATAGTCGGCAAATGATTCCGCTATTTCCTGTGGGTTAACTAGCTTTCTATTGTCTTGAGACCCTAATAGATACGATATTCTAGATTTAGCCCTAATGCCCCTAAGCCTTTGAGCCAGAAACTTGCCTGCTCTGTTCCCTGAGGAGTAAAAGGACATACGCAGTGAGCGCACATATTTATCATTTTGTTTGATTAACATAAGTCTGAGATCGGAACGAGCTCTAGAAAGCTGTTGGGCTAATTGGGAGTCAGTATTGGTTTTATTAAGGGATTCAAGAGTTTTTATGGTGGTAAGCAATTGGTCGACCTTTTGTGTCCTCCGCCTCCTCTCCTCCGCACAAATCTTGATCATCACCCCTCTAATATATGCCTTATGGGCACACCATAAAACCATCGGGTCATCTACAGAACCTTCATTGCAAACAAAATAGTCCTTCAAATGTGCTCTAATGCTAGCAGCATGGTCTGGCATTTGAAAGATACGGGAGTTGGCTCTCCAGATGTAAGCCGGACCAGGAGTGCGTCCCTCCATCACCACCATGGAAACCGGGGCGTGGTCAGACCACGTAATGTCATGAATAGTAGATGCAGAGATTAACTGTAACAACTGTTTGTCAACAAGTATCAAGTCAATACGGGAATATGAGTTATGCCTGGGGGAGTAGAATGTATAGTCCCGTTCGTCACTGTGTTGGCACCTCCAAACGTCATACACGTCTGCAGCATGTAAGAAAGGTTGCAATTTGGGAGGAGACCTCTTGGCAACTGTAGTAGAGTCCAAGGAAAAATCAGGAGTAATGTTGTGATCTCCACAGATAATTAGGGAACCCCATCTTATAGCTACAATCTTCCTATATAGTCTTTGCAGGAACCGAATTTGGTGGGCGTTGGGAGCGTAGAGATTGACCAGGGTATATGGCTTATTATTAAGTTCTCCTTGCACAATTAAGTATCTACCCGCTGAGTCCATATGTAGCTCTTTCAGGACAAAGGACACAGAGTCTCTAATAGCAATAAGGACCCCTCTATGTTTCTTCGGTGCACAGGACATAAAAAGGGACGGAAAGCTTTTATGTTGGAATTTTGGTGCTTTACCAGCTTCAAAATGCGTCTCCTGTATATAAAGGACATCTGCTCTGAGTTTGAGAGCTTCCCTCCAGGCCGTAGAGCACTTTGTAGGGTGATTCAACCCGTTTGCGTTAAAGGAAACTACTTTGAAAGACATATTTATCAGGTATTTGATGATACTCACGACACCTGGAGCAGGTACTACCAATGTCCCATATGATTCTGCTGCGACCACGCGGTTGTATGAGTCTATGCACCATACTCGTTGTTCTCGAGAGAAGAAGGAGACCACCAGACCCTGGAGAACATAAATGAAAAAGGGGAAGAGGGGGGGATAAAGTCATGTCCATGAAAAGGAAACAAAACTTTAATAAAAAGGTAGGATTCAACAAGAACCAGAGGGCGGAAAAATCATCCATTATTACAAGGGGGGGAAAGGAACGCACTATTGCTCCATAGTGCGGCAAGGCCCCAATATGTATCCGTCTGCACCTCGGCGAGGGATGAAAGCATGTTAAGGATTACTTTTCTTAGAGTTCTTCTTCTTATGCGACACTGTGTGCCATCCGTCCGGGGAGTGTGCCACTTTTGCAGAAGCGGTCTCGTCATCTGCCTGTACTGGCAAGATGGCCAGGGAGCGTAACAGGGCTAGGCCCTCTGCGATATTAGTCACAACAGTGGTGTTGTCTTCGTGGGTAACAGTCAATTTCACTGGGTAGCCCCATCTATACGGAATATTGTGATTCCTCAAGGCTTTGGTCACTGATACTAACGATTTTCTTTTTTGCATCGTGTACTGTGAAAGGTCCGCAAACAGTTGGATGTGGGTAAATTTTTCAGGTGGGAACTGCTGCTTTCGAAACGCCATCATGAGCTTCTCCTTGGTTTGGAAAAAGTGCACTCGCATTAACACATCCCTGGGGATGTTATCTGGCAGATGGGATGGTTTAGGCAACCTGTGTATGCGATCCACCTGCATCTCCGCTTCATCTGTAGAGGGAAGGAACGCACACATGAGTTCCTTGGCGTATTGTTGTAGATGCGCAGGGAGGACGGTTTCAGGGACTCCTCTTATTTTGATATTATTCCTTCTCGACCTGTCCTCAAGGTCTGCGATTTTACTCTTTAGCCATGTGATTTCATCCGCTTGCTCATGAAAGGCATCAATCAATGTGTTATGAGAAGTTGCAAATTCCCCCATTTTTGACTCGATATGATCAACTCTGCCACTCACCTCCCCAACTTCGGTTTTAAAAGAGCTAACACACTTCAACATGTCTGCATGCATGGAAGTGCGGAGGGAGAGCAGCATCTCCTTGAGCATGGTATCTGAGACAGGTCTATCAGCGGTGGGGAAAGCACTGAAGGGGTCTGTTAGCTCCCTTGTGTCCCCTAATGAGTCCTGCTCTGTGCTCACCTGTCTGCAGTCTTCCTCCAGCCTGGGTTTAGACTTCGCAGGGCTACAGGAATTCGGAGTGGATGCCGCTGGAGAACGTCCTCGCTGAGCACTTGTTGTTTCAGGGCTGGATTCGTCCGACCTGGAGCCGCACAAGGGAGGTGGCGGCGAATCTGCTCCGCCGGCACCATCTTGGCGCAGGCCGCGCTCCGCCGGTCTGAAGAAATCCACCAATTTCTTCGGTTTGGCCGCGTCTTTCCGTTTCCGGGACATAGCGTCCGGGTCGGCAGGGTCTCCGGTCACCGAGATTGCGGGTACACTATCCGTCGCTTCTGTGTCGTTGAGGGACCGTTGCTGGAGCGGAGCTCACTGCTTAAGCGTCCATGCACCAGCGCGCGGTAGCCACGCCCCAGTAATGCCACTCTTGATAGGAAAGGATCTACTTGAATTTTGGTATCCTGAGATCTATGGACATTATGTAGATACACAAAACATGACTCATGATCTAAGTCTATGTACTAAAACTAATAAGGGAATAGTTTGTGGAAGAAGTTCTCCAGTCTATGAACCTTGCTTATTGAAACATCAATCTAATATATGTAAGTTTCAGAGACTACCAGTAAGTGTAGGAAACAGATTCATGGAGATAGGACCACAACATATTTGTTTAGTTACAAATGATCAGGAAACTATGGAAAGTTTAAATAAAACAGCTCCTTATTCAGGATGTGTAAAGAACGTTAAAATGCTTAAATGGCAGAATGAAACTTTCCTTTTTGAACCAGATGCACATAGAATATTTAATCAAGAATGGACGGTAGATAACCTTACTGATACTACCCCTTTCATAATATCATTAGAGCCCTTACAACAAATCTTAAGAGAGTCTGAAATACTTAGAAAACACATAGAGACACAGGAACATACCCTTCAAAATAATCTAATATCTGCAGTTATAGATAAAGGAAAATTAATACATTTATCTTCACAGATAAGAGATGAAACTACCCACCACTGGTACGATGTTTTCAGTGGATGGTCCCTTACAGCCACTACTATACTTAATTGGATGTTGAGTCCTATACTAATACTTATGTTTGCTTTTGCTATAATGACAATTATTAATTGTTGTATATACAAGAGAATTAAAAAAAAAGTTAAAAGAATGAATAGGGGTGCACTATAGAACTCTGAGTTTGAGATTATGAGTTGACGTCACCCTTCTCTTAGATTCTCTTTGCTTTTGAGATGCTGATATGGAACTGGGGGATGAGGACATTGTTCTCCTCTGACAACCCGCGGTCAGGGATAGTACTCAGGAAAGTATTGGCTGTAACTCATGAGTAAGGACCCAGAGTTGGGAGAAGGATGATGTCAAAGGGGGAAAATTATAGGATCAGAGTTCTAGCTTAAGTTATGACTTGACATTATTTGTACAAAATTGCTGTGTTAAGAGATAGGTATTGTGAAAAGTGTAAAGTCACTCAGACTACGCCCATCTGCTGACCACACGATGGGGAAAGGCTGTTTTTTTCCTTATTATGGTATTTTTGCTTATCTAAGAAGAGTATGACTCGTCATATTTGAGTGTATAAAACTGTCAAACAATAAACGTCTGGGGCCATTCAGCTTGGATTTGAGCTACAGAAAAGGTCTCCTGTGCTTCATTTCTATCAGAAGCATAAGATTTGAACTCAGCATTACAAAGAGGAAAAGCAATTGGTTTGAGAATTGCACTTAACATGGGGGTCTGCGGGGGTCTGTACGCCACCACCGACCTGCCTCTATGGGAGGCTCCCACCATAGTGACCATCCTCTAAGGTGACAGTTCTTTTATAACTGAGGGCGGGGCCACACAGTGACGTGCCCGGGTGACCCCGCCCCCCACTGACGCACGGGGACTTCCCAATGGCTTCCCGTGGCATCAGAGGGGAGCAGGGCCACCCGTTTACATAACCGTATGAGGGACACCTATCAGCAAAAGTATGCAGGCATAGGGCACATCGGGCACACTTGCCACACCCCCTTAAAGGGGAATTGTACAAAACATAAAAGATTAGTTCAACCCATCAGGGTTTACTTCCTCTTTAAACCTGTGTAGGTGTATGTGTGTCAATGTCAATACAACAAGCCACCTGGATTTTGCATGCGATTATTGCTAGTAGCTGCTATAGCCGCTAGCAATAATCGATGTCTTCTCCTGGCTGGGATGGTTTCCCTGGCCCCCCACCCCAGGAGAATATAATGGCATGGCAGGGGGGAATCCCCTGTGAACACTGTGTCGATGAGGGAATCGAGCGAAATTCACCCCCATGTATGAGCTGCTTTATACATTATATATTCCACCCAGGATGCCGTCTCGCTGTTTCACTCGAAACCTTGACTTTATCAACAAAAACATTTTGGTTTCCCATTCCTTCCTCTATGCACTGCTCTGCAATCACAAACATAATTAACAATAAAAAACACATAAGACCCGACACCCTAGATGGCTATGCTTGATTATATTATCTTGCACTTTTTCTTTAATAACAAAGATTATAAAAAAATGTACAGAGCAGAGCTTGAAAAGCTATAATGGTGGCTGATGGCGATAAAAGATCTTTTTTTTTTTTAGCATTCCTATATATGAGTGCGTACGTCTTTTAATTTTCAGCACTAATCTCCCAGCAAACATTATGTCGTGTTTAAATTTGATTGAGTAGCTGACGCATTATCGTTTAACTGCTGTCCAGAATAAAACTGCTTACCCCATAACTAATTTTATGTTTTTATCAGGGGGGGGGGGTATATATAGTGTATGGGGGGGTGTATGTATAGTGTATGGTGGGGGAGGGGGGTATATAGTGTATGGGGGGTGTATGTATAGTGTATGGTGGGGGGAGGGGGGTATATATAGTGTATGAGGGGTGTATGTATAGTGTATGGTGGGGGGAGGGGGTTTGTATATATAGTGTATGGGGGGGTGTATGTTTAGCGTATGGTGGGGGGAGGGGGGGTGTATAGTGTATGGTGGGGGAGGGGGTGTATATATAGTATATGGGGGTGTATGTATAGTGTATGGTGGGGGGAAGGGGGGGTGTATGTATAGTGTATGGTGGGGGGAGGGGGTGTATATATAGTATATGGGGGGGTTATGTATAGTGTATGGTGGGGGGAAGGGGGGTGTATAGTGCATGGTGCGGGGAGGGTGTGTATAGTGTATGGTGAGGGGAGGGGGTTGTATAGTGTATGTTGGGGGGAGGGGGTGCATATATAGTTTATGGGGGGGTGTATGTATAGTGTATGGTGGGGGAGGGGGGTGTATGTATAGTGTATGTGGATAGGAGGGTGGTGTATATATAGTGTATGGAGGGGGTGTATAGTGTATAGTGGGGGAGAGGGAGTGTATGGTGGGTGGAGGTGAGAGTACTATGAAATCCTGACATGGAAAAAACGTACCTTACAAGCTTGGCTGCGGTCCCAGCGCGATCTTTGCACACATTCCAGAGCAGCAGGGAGTAGGGAGGCTCCGCCCACCTCCTGTCCCTTCTGCAGCCACAGTGGATTCGTGGAGAGCATCATGGAGGCTCCGCCTCTGCCTCTGTATCCCACTCCTGTACCGCACTAAGACAGCTGAGCACTAGCAGAAATCAAGCAGTGCTGCACCCGAGCGGACCCGAAATCGAGGACACACGGTCGCCACCGCACTAATGACACAGGGGAGACACTGGCGGTCTGAAATTAATAATGTGCCCGGGTCTCAGATGGTCAGAGACCCGGGCACATGTTTCAAAACCCATACTGTCCGGGTGAATCCCGGACAGGTGGCAACCCTAGTTATAACCCCTGGCAGTTTATTTTTTTACCATCCCTGACCGATTGCAGAGATTTCGCTTCACTTCCTGCCCCATAGCCAAACAGGAAATGAAAGAAAATCTATGCAAATTAAGGGATTCCATTGCCCCCCCCCCTCCCGTGCCCTCAGAACTAATGTCCCCATTTGAACATTTTAGCGCAGCAAGGGGTGTGGCCTTGACAGGAAGGGGTGGGTCACATTTAAATTAGGGGGTACACGAGTTTAGTCAGGCCCAGGGCAGCACAAAACCTAAATACAGTACTTCCATAGCGCACCTTACCCCCTCCTCCCTAAATACAGTACTTCCATAGCGCACCTTACCCCCTCCTTCTAAATACAGTACTTCCATAGCGCACCTTAACCCCCCTCCTCCTAAATACAGTACTTCCATAGCGCACCTTACCCCCTCCTTCTAAATACAGTACTTCCATAGCGCACCTTACCCCTCCTCCTAAATACAGTACTTTCATAGCGCACCTTACCCCCTCCTCCTAAATACAGTACTTCCATAGCGCACCTTACCCCCTCCTTCTAAATACAGTACTTCCATAGCGCACCTTACCCCCTCCTCCTAAATACAGTACTTCCATAGCGCACCTTACCCCCTCCTCCTAAATACAGTACTGCTCCCCACCACACACTGTGGATTTCCCCCGTACTGCTACGTACATTGCTGCTGTTGCGTAGTTGAAGGTTGGAACCATGGCGTTCTGCAGGGTACAAAGATAAAAACAGGAAGAGGACAAATAGGGCATTGCACGACGACCCCTTGCTATCACTAATCTCCATGGATCAATAGATTATTAGTATAAAAAGGTCATCTTTATTACAAATTGTTAACCCCGCTATTAAACGTCAAAGGATGTATATAAATATATATATATCACACCAGATGCAGGCCAGTGCATTTTGTTCTTCATCATAAACGCATAGACAATAGATTATATGGGTTCCCAATGCCTAGTTCACACCAGTGCGATCAGTTCCAGTGCAGAAAAATAAATAAAGTATAACATGCATTTTTTTCTGCACAGAAATGTAGCAAAATGCATCAAAACCACACACCGGAATGCAGCAAAATGCTTAAAAAATGCACCTGAACATGGCAAAATGCATCAAAACCACACTAGAATGCGGCAAAATGTATAAAAAAATGCACCTGAACATGGCAAAATGCATCAAAACCACACTGGAATGCGGCAAAATGTATAAAAAAATGCACCTGAACACGGCAAAATGCATCAAAACCACACTGGAATGCACCTAAATGCATCAAAAATGCATTATTGAAAAATAAAAAATAAAAACCACAGGAAACAGGGAAAAAAGGGGGTAAAAAACGCATTGAAAATGCATCAAAAATGCATATCGGAATGCATCCGGACTATGTTCCTGTGGTGTGAACTGGCCCGAAGAATATGCAAAAAAAAAATGTATGTTCAAAGTCTGGGCACAGGTTCACTTCATGACTTATTTATCACCAAGGAGCAAAACGTGTTTATAATATGCATAGAGTCAAATTAAAGTGGAACTAAACCCATCGGTTTTAACTCACCCATTGCCACTGTCACATCATTAAATGTCTGGTGTCATATCTGATCAAATGTGCGTCACCATGGCAACTGCAGATCAAACAGACGCTTGCAGTCACATGACTTAAACTAAACAACAGGTTATGCTTGCTTTAAATAAAGCTTTGTGGAAAAAAAAAAACAAAAAAAACGGTTGTGATGTCATAGTGTTACTGGTGCTATATAAAGGGCAGCATGGGCAGCCAGTGTCAGTTGATCGGTGACTTTCAGAGAGTGAGCATCTATTGCTGTTGTGAAGACATTTGAGAAATAACTGATTACAGATCGGATTATATTGATCCCGTTGACTTGATTACAAGACATTTAGCTTTATTTCATCTGGAAAAAGAGGTACATATCAAATATTCAAAACATCAAGCACCTAACACAGAAATTATAACTGACATGCTTCAGATCATTAGAGTGTATCTAAAGCCATATCTTTGGATGGAGGGCTGAAGCGTTATCAGCCCCCGCTCCCGTTATATTTCCCCCAATTGTCATCAGGACTTAAAGGTGTAACTATGGCTATAATCAAACATGACATGAATGATACCGTCCGCCATATTACAGCAATCTTTGTCCCCTGTAATCTATTATAGTAACAGGTGATTCAGCCAGTAAAACCGTTATTTTTCAAACGGTCCAGTTGGGACAAACCATTTAACCATGACAGGGGTGTTTACAATAGTTAGTTATTATTCATTTATGGCAAAAGAAATTCTATTGTTTATCCCAAAAGGACAAAAATAAATAAATATTACTGTAACTGCTTAGAAATTGTGGGCTGGAATTGGGCTTTACATTGTTAATCACTAAAGTAAAGGTAATCTAAATCTACTAGTCCATCCAACACCCCCCTCTCCAGTGCTGACAATGGTGCTGTCCAAGGAGGGCTGAGCTGATCCTCCATAGATGCAGAGGAGGAATGAATGTGGCCAATGCAGCCATCCCTTCCAATGGTTACAATATACACTATATATAGATATAATCTATATATATATATATATATATATATATATATATATATATATATATATATATATATATATTTAAATATATACATATATAGATATATCTATCTATCTATCCATCCATCCATCCATCCATATATATATATATATATATATATATATATATATATATATATATTAAATAATTAACATACATTTATATAATGTATACATATTAAAGTGTAATTAATTGTAAAAAAAAACAGATATAGATATATACAGTATCTATAGATAGAATATCTATAGCTCTATATACATATATATAAATCTATCTTTATATATATATATATATATATATATATATATATATATATATATATATATATATATATATATATATATATATATAGATACATATATATATATATATATCTATATATATATAGATATATATATATAGATATATCTATATACATATTATATGTTGTTTTTTGCTATTAATTACACTTTAAATGATGGCAAATCCCAAATTTTTAAGTCGCCACCAGAACAGGAACTAAGAGAAGACTTCTAATGGGGACACATGTTGCAGTTACAACTGCCTAAGAGGGGATTTCTCTTCCCTTTGGGGAGATTTCCTCCTTATTTCCAGTTGTGTCTATGAATCAGAAAGTGAAGGGGAATTTCCCCAATAGCACCCAAATGGCAATATTAAACATAACAAGGGTTTTAGCCCTCCTTCACTCTATATAATATATAAGTTTTGGCTTTAGATATGCTTCAAAGTGAACCTGTCAGTGTAGAAATGTAACAAAGGGAAGGGCTGAAACTGGCCATACAATTTTGGGAGAACAATCTATTTAGAATTCCCTAAGGCTAGGTTCACATGTGCGGGTGGTTCCTGCTGCAGATTCGTGGCTGTGTGGGTGCTGTTAATCCTAATGGCACGCGGCACACACTGGAAATCGCACGCGCACTGGGAACCGCACTTCACCTGCAGTTCCCACGCGGGCTGCGATTGCAAAAATGGAGCAGGGACCTTTTTCTCTGCGTTTCAGGAGGCACGGCCTCCCGTTCAAATAAATGGGTTGCCTTGCCCATACACATCGCAGCCTGAAACTTTTTTTACTGTAATGCTTCCTATGCATCAGGTTAAAAAACCTTCTGCATGCAGTACACCCCCCCCCTTCCCAGCCCCCACCTTATACTTACCTGAGCCCAATCCTGATCCAGCAATTTGCACAAGAGCAGAAGCTCTGTCTGCTCTCTCCCTCCTCATTGGCTCAGATGCATTAGTGGGAGCCATTGGCTCTTACTGCTGTCAATTAAGCCAGTTATGAGGGAGTGGGGGGGGGGGGGGTGTTGTCAAGTCCCGCTATCTGTGTCAATAGATGCAGACAGCGAGGCTCAGGATCGATCCCACACAAGTACCCCATAGCAAGGGGCTTGTTTGGCGATTGTATAGTGTACGGCCAACTTAGCATTTAGAATGGGCAGACATTGAGGCCTTTGTATAGAGTGTACCTGCGGAATGGGGGCTTGGTATAGGCAATGGTACTGTTTCAGAAACCACAAAGGTGGTCAGTTTGTACAGTCTTATGACTGACAGGTTCCCATCAATTCTTTTTATATTTGTATAGTCAATCTACATCTCCAGTGATTAGATTACAATGTTTGTTTTAAGTTGTCAATAACCCCCCCTCCCATGTATATATAGTGTGTTGGGAGGTGTCGTATAAAAAATGTTTATGGTTGTAATTATGTATAGTGTTATGGTGGGGGGAGGGAAGTTGTATAGTGTATGGTGGGTGGAGGGGGGTG